>NW_026861054.1:0-25019 GCF_026571515.1 Ruditapes philippinarum
GAAAAAAAGTTATGAGGCCCTCATATGGGGTACCGAAATTATCGAATGGTGTTATATCAGACCTATTTTTCATTTATAATTGTTTGAAGAGACCATTTTCCCAGAGGTAGCCTAAATGCTTGTATCTTTTACCCGGTACTGGTACCCCAACACAATCACATGCAATGGCGTGCTGGTATGCATGATATTTTACTCATTAAAACCATAAAATTATTAAATGTACTAAATTCACCTGTGCGTTGTCGAAACGTGACCTTGTTACCTTTGGGGGATTCTGTCCTTGAATGCATGCCCAATAATACTTACATGTGAGGCCTGTTAAAGGGTTTTCCACTAATACCCGTACCTTTGTTCAGATAAGTAGGCAATGTGATGAAAACCTGTTTAATTATCAGAATTTTTACCTTGATTACTACTGTTTGTGATTTAAAATGAAAACTTTTTATACGCACTGCTGATCTGACAGTTAGATTTTGTTTCGTTTATGCATCTGCTTGATTTGATATCAATTTTTGAAGAATGCAAATAACAATCAAGCGTTTAAACGAAAAAATACGGGTACTGTTTCTGTATAGGAACTGCTCGCATGCCAGTAATAGCGTATCAAACTACACTAGCACTGTAAAATGCTCGGGGTAATGAATCCTGGTCACCCGAGAATAATTTAAGGCTTATTCTAACACGACCCGCATTTTTCTTAATTCCAGTTTCAATATTCTTCTAAATATTTACAAAACCAGTAGTATACACATACAAGAAAAAGTACATTGCCACTCATACGATGAGCTATTAGACACATCAATTACAATTTTTGTCCCATGATGTTGGCCCTGTCTTCAAGCATGCACAATTTTCACCTGATTTTGTTTATGTCAAAATCTTCCACCCATTTGTCAGCCCCCCCAGACAACCCTGTTCTGTATCCGCCACTGTTTATTCCTATTAAACAAAGAAGAACCAAAAGTGTGTGATATCATGGTGCTCTTTTTAGGTTGCAGTACTTAATGAAAACGCTTTGAAACAAAAAGGGAAACAATTTTAAGCAAAGAACATACCATAACTGTTATAAGCTGTAGCTTGTAAGTATTTTCTACTAAATGACACAAGAAAATAACAACATATTCATGCATATTTACTGGGCCAGACATAGATCATGTGGGGTGAAAGTAATATTTTGTCAAACTCTTGGTTTCTGAACCTATGTAGAACCTAGGTAGAACCTATGTTTTTTTTTCCATTTGAAAAGCTGTATAGCAAAATTTTGTTCCACATACAAATATAGTTGAACATGCATCAAAATAATGCCAGTAGCACACTGATTGATCCAATACACATTTTCACAACTGTTTACTTCATGGAAATATTTTTAAAAATAGATTAAATTTTCTTTTAGTTCTACTTAACAGTAGATGTACTCATTTGAACCACACTATTTGGTTATTTCTTTTATCTTACAATCACTGCACTAATTTTAACACAATTGTAGCTTTGAAACTTAATCAACAGGACTCTGTACTATCAAAATAACCAGCCAAATAGAATTTTAAAGATTATGGAGATGTTAAGAAGCTTTAAATGATTTAATTTTTGCAGAGCATATTTAAGAGAGGAAAACAAATAGCATTATTCAATGGCACATGCTGGTAGAAAAAACTTTCGATTAGAGAAAGAGGGCAACAGATCAAATAGTAACAAAGCAGACACTGTTAGGTATGCTGTTTCTTTAATTTGAATTTTCATTTATGTAAATATCAGAGTACAATGCCTTTAACAGACAGATTTTCATTATGATACCATATCTGAATGAATACTAAGGTAAACTGTCTTTAGTATTTGAATATTTTTAGTATGAAATCTGCTATTGTCATAGTATTGTTTGTATTGCGATGACATGTGTTGTTTTTGTTTTATATCTGTTCTGATTCTGAAAAAATAAAACAGCTATTTAAAGTCATCAATTACTGTGCATTACAAGACTCACAAGCCACTTAACATGATGCAATTTAGTCTTAAATATGTTATGGTGAATTTTAAATACACCCATACAGGCAGGCAGGTAGCATCCATTTTTGTCCCGAGCATTATAATTTAATGCAAATGTCTTACATCATGAGACAGTATTGTCACCAAATGAACTAGGTTTGCAGTTTGAAATAAAGATCATTTTATAAATTTGACTTTTTTCAGGTCAACTAACTGGAAGAGAGATGATTTAATCTTGAAGAAACAAGTAAGATATAATATTATATAGATAATACTAATAGTGTAATAATAATTGTTTAAAAATCTGCATGTCTGAAATCATAAGACCTAGAGGCTTTTTATTTGAAATGGAGCAGGCACTGATATTAAATTTGTACAGATGAAATTAGGCCTTGGGTATATGTGCTGATGACCTATTGACCTACTTTTGTGCTTTGTAAGCATTAGACTTCAGTTTATACTTCATCTATTTATTTTGTTTTTATCTCATCTATTAGCATTGAGTTATATTTATTTTGTTTTTATCTCATCTATTAGCATTGAGCTCTATTTATTTTGTTTTTATCTCATCTATTAGCATTGAGCTCTATTTATTTTGTTTTTATCTCATCTATTAGCATTGAGCTCTATTTTGTTTTTATCTCATCTATTAGCATTGAGCTCTATTTATTTTGTTTTTATCTCATCTATCAGTATTGAGCTCTCCATATTGATTTATACATGTATTCAACAAGTTAAATAATCTTTATTACAATATATAAAACTACATCAAGTATTAAAAGTTATTTGACAAATATTTGGGGGGAGGGGGGCTAGCCTGAATTGTAAATCAAGTTATTTAATAATTACTGTTCACTATTTTAGTGAGCTTTTTTATAGAAGAGTTTATCTTGTAACATTGTTGTTTTTACATGTTTCAGACTAGTTCCTCAAGCCTAAAGATTTTGGGACAAGATGGTAATATTAACTGCATTTTTTACTGACACGTAAGCTCGCTGCTACATGCTCATGTTTGTTACACAATAGCAGCTTCATTTTTATCTGATTTTTTTTACCAAACTAGCATCACCAGTATATCTTGGATTTTAGCTCACCTGAGCTTGCAGTGCTCATGATCTATCAGTTGTCCATGTAATCATTTGTCTGTCATCTTTCTATCACCCACAAGTTGGTTTTGAACACTCTAAAGGTGTCTGTTTAGATTTATATCAAAATTTGTCAATGTGCTTTTCTGAATATGTCTGTCTTGAAGATATTAAGGTCAAGTGTCAACATGGGTCATCTTGGTTTAAAAGTTAGGTCTTCAGGTTAAACCATAGGAAAAGCTTTTGCATATTCTTGAGATCACAGTTTTTGATTAAATCTACAAAATAATTTTCATAAATTCCATAAAAATACTTTTTTAAAATAATACTGTTTTCTAAAGTAATTTTTAATTTATTTATAAATGTATAAAAATAGTGTTAACAAATAAATCACAGTTATGGTTATTGGGTTCACAGAATTTCAGCATAGATTTACATGCCTCACTTCAATTTAATCTCATAATTGTTATTCTTAGTGACAAACTAAATTTAAATGAATGACTGGGTGAGATTGCTATGCCATAACAATAATTTTATGTCATCATTTCTCAATAACTCAATAATTCTATTACCAAATATGAGAGTTATTTTCATTGACATGTTCAGTTTTGTTGGCTTTTTGTCATAATAAATTAAGGCATCAATCTATTTTCACTCTTTTGTTAATAAGTTTTATTCATACATCAGATAATGCCAGTTCAATGAACTTGGCTGTTGTTCTTTTTTTTCTTAGCTCACCTGACCACGAAGTGGTCATGGTGAGGTATAGTGATGGGGCTATGTCCGGCGTCCGTCGTCGTGCGTCGTTCGTCGTCAACAATTGGGTTGTTAACAGTCTAGCAGTCACAGTTTTGATTGGATCATCATCAAACTTTGTCAGAATGTTTCGATGGCTCAGTGCAAAACTCAGCTAAGTCCATATTTCACCTAAAAGGACTTTTTGATGAATTCTGAAAGCTAATCAAACATCCCTTTATCCCTGAAAATATGTTGAACATATTCCCTATATAAGTAATTATATTTAAATTTTAAGTAAACATGCTAAGTCAAACTGATCAAATTAGTCACTGCAAAACTGGGTTAAGTCAAGTTAGTATGAGTTTTGCACCAATTTTTTTTTCAACCCTCAAAAAATCACCAGTGCAAAACTAGTCTAACTAGACTTAGCTTAGTGTTGCACTAAGTAATACCATAAATTTACAGTATATAGTTCTTTATCTTTTAAATTTTACAACATAAAATATATGAATATTCCTTTAAAATTACATTTGTACCTCCCTGCTTTGAACTTGAAGTAGTTTTGATGACTCTAATAGCATTTGAATATTGTAAAGCCTTAATTGAGTGTGGTCATAGATAAGTATGACATCGTTTTAAGCTATTGCAAGAAGTCTACAATTTTTGCTGTTATGACTTGACATCACATCCATTTGTTGTTGTTATTATAAAGAAGTTTTGTTCAAATACTAGTTATTGTCATGAATTAAAATGAATGATAAAAAGAAGAATTGTTTTGTAATTTGGCATATTAATTTAGGACTAGTAAGAATTTAGATTATCCTGTGCATTCTTTGACAGACCCTAACCAAAGTTATGGAAAATTAAAAATCTAGAATTGTGTCTTATTCAGAACCAGATTAAAAAGGCATATAAAAGTTATTTTCACATTTTATAATAAAACAGATTGGGACTAAATTTCAGCTGGTGAATATGATATGTACTGAATAAAAAATAATATTGGCCAATGCAATCAGCTGTAGAACCTCGAAAATTATTGATTTATCTTTTATCTGGTTATCTTTTTATAAACCCTTACAAATAAGAAAAATAAGAAGAATTCTCTGCTTGTATATAGCTTGACTTCAAATGATATTGCATAAAGTTGTTGAAACTCCTTTACAATTAATATCACTTTTAACACAGTGCAAAATCTTAAATAATTTAGGGCCTCTCATAAATAGATAATTATAAGGACATAATATCAACAATAAAACTATGAAGTCAAGGTTATGTAGATCTTACCCTTGATTTTAAGCATTTTACATAGTTCATAACTTATTGCAATATGTCTGTTAATATTGTATTATATCACAATATGCAATATGTCTGTTAATATCACAATATATAGAGGATATTGAATGAGTGTCAGTTTAATAATGAAATTCATTGGACAAGTTAAATAAATTATATTATGTGAGCCTCTGGCGAGTATATTATTTAAATAAATTAAGCATGAATCTATATTTTATTTATCACATACCAAAGATAAAGAGTGTTTAAATTGAAAAAATAATAATTTTTCAATGATGTGCCTATTGTGTAACGCTAACATATAGGGAGTCTTAAATCTGTGTTTTTATAATGCAAATGATGTCACGTCAAAATATATGCACTGCCATGCAATATCATTTTTACCGATTTGCAAAAGCGGCACGGGTATGTGATAAATCACATTATTATATAATCTATAAATAGCTTTTTGTAAAAAAAAACCAGGTCAATATCAGAGTATATTCACTGTTTTTTTTCCCTAAAAATATATTTTCAGAGTATATATTAACCAGTTTTTCTTCTAAAAATAGATTTTCTGGAAATTTCCTGAAAGATACGAGACTATGACGTGACGTCACGCCAAGTTTGTTGTACCATGTATATATTATTCTGAAAAAAAAATTGGATGACTCTTTAATAAGAGTCAAATTAGTCTTTACATTTTAAGGAACACTAAAAATAAGCTTGCTAAATAAATACACTCACTAAAAAGAAAGGGCCAATTTATGGAAAAATTAGACAAGCTAAAAATGTCGATTTCCATTGTAGGCAATGGCAGATTTAATAAGCCATATAAAACCTATTTATAAATTATATAATAAAACAGATATGTACTTTTTAGCTGGTGAATACGATGTGATATGTACTGCTAAATTAATATTGACCATCGTTATCGCCTCGGGTCAATATTAACTTTTTCAGTACATATCATATTCACCACCTAAAAAGTCCATACATGTGTATTTGTATAATATGCAATAATGTCTGTATATATTGCAATATATCACAATATTAATTTTTCATTGCAATACCCAGTAGAGAATAAATGAAAGATATGTTTAACAAATTTTAAACATAAAATTAAATTACAGTTCTATACATGTGAAAGCTGTGAATTTTCTATATTAATGTAATATTATTCAATATTTGAAATTTAAAATAATGTGGAAATTTGTTGATATTGAAAATTGCAATTGGTTTATTTCCTATACTATTGTTTTACAGAGTATGCTAAAAAATAGTGTTAATAAAACTACAAACTGATGAATTTTATATACATGTATCAATAGTAGGGCTGTAACGTTTACTGGATTAAAATTCAGAGCTTGACATTAATACGGTTCCGGTATATAATTGTTACATCTAAGATATCACTGGATCATGATTCAAACCCTAATTAATCAAAATTCTAATAACTTAAATATTTGCATAAAACCTTTAAAAAAAATTTAGTTCTACAATTTGTCTTCAGAAAGTCAGACTTGAACACAATGCTTTAATAATGGCAGAAAACCACAGCTGAATTTGATTTTACACTGTAAGAGAATAATAAAAACAAAGGTTAAAGGTTTTTCAATTTTCTTTATCATTTGAACTTGTTTCCATCCCAAAATCATATTAAATGAAAATCTCTTAATTGATAATATTTAATATACATGTGTATATACAAAAATTGAACACATTATTTATCATCATATGATTTTAAATGTTTATGATTTAGATTTTTTCATCACCATTCTGTTTATTCATAGAAATAGGCACTTTTTATCTTGTATGCAATGTTTTTTTAACATTTCTAAAGTACCGTAATCTTATCAATTTGCATAAAAATACTTGTGTGTCTCTTATCTTTAATTAATCTTATAACTGATAAAATAAGATAAAGGTATCAAGAGTTATGGACCCTTTCATTATTAAAATGGTTATATTGAATTTAGTAAGACTTAACTAACACCTTAATACCAGCCAGTCAAAAACAATGTTTTGCAAATTGCAAAATAAACTTCTGGATTCCGATAGTGCTTTTTCTGTCAAAAATACTAAAGCACTATACACACTGTCAAAAAGGTATACAAAGCAGAAAACAGGGGGGTGGGGGTGGGAGGATTATCAGACAACTTTGTAGATTTACCAAATGTAGATTTTTGATTCTATACATAATAAATCGGTTCCAGTGTTAAAATTTCAGTAAGTAAGTCTATGGACCTGGCTTATACATACTCCTACTCAGCCATTGGCCCAAGTAAATATCACATAGTCCAAATATTTTTATTTTTTGATAAAGTTTTAACTTTTAATGTGATATAATTATATAAACATTTCAAACATCTGTTCATAGCTAATACTTAGCACTTTTTATAACATAATCAATATATTGCATTACAGGTTGACTGTATCACAATATATTGCGGTACATCATAACAAGGGTTTGATCATATTATTGCATTCAAAGAATAAGTCATTTAAAGATCAAGTGAAATTTCAAGTCAAGCTTTTGATAAATTTTAAGATGAAACATTTAAAAGGGGGAATGAACAATTTGTATTCTACAATAATAACTTCAAAGCTACTCAAAGGTAGAGCAATGTTTCTATAATGTGGTATACTATCTAAAAATTTAATTTATTATTAGTAGGGAGGAACAAAAATATTAAATACTAAAAATGAGAAACAGTTTGTGCCATGCCGGTATTGAATCAGCTAATTTCTCAAATATTTGTTATCAATTATAATAATAAAACAAGCTCTCTCAGAGAGCAACTTAATATACCACAACAGCTCACTTTGAAAACACCATACCATGTGAAGAAAATGAATAACAAAGATTTAGTTAAAATTGTGCTCATTGCTTGTGCAAAAATTACCAAAACATTTCATATGAAATGTACAAAGATCTTATTTATTTTTGCACTTCAGGTTTAATTCCTTATTCCTAACATTTCCATTTTATAAGACTACAAGTGTATAAATAGTAATGTTCACTCTAAGTTACAAATATTGTCATATTTAAGTTGCATTGCTTAATAGAAAAAATAGAAATATCAATTTTGACAATTAAATGATTTGAACTGTTTCAGAATGTTCATTGTATGTATTTTTTCCTCTTATTATATAATTCAAATAGATTTGTAAATTATGTTAACTTGACTTAGCACATATTTAACAACTTTTGTTTCAACATATCATTCATTTGCAAGTGCAAAACTCATCCAAGTTGACTTGGCCTAGTTTTGCACTCACTTGTTTTTAGAAAAGTCTTTGATTTTCAGCGCAAAACCCATGCTAACTCAAATTATTGCTTTAAAACCATTAAAAATTAATTCCATTTAAAAATGACTTATCATGTAAGTTTCAAGGCCTTTAGCATGATACAGAAATAATAGAATATTTAAAAGATATCTGTAGGGTAAAAAATAAGACAGTTTTTTCACCCTCCTGTAAAATTTCAAAAAATGGTGTTAGCTGAGTTTTGCGCTGAGCCATCGGTTTGTCTCAATGAAATACAGATCGAGTTCGAAGATGGGTTATCTCGGGTCAAAAACTAGGTCACAGGAGCTAAAAATAGAAAAAGCTTGTTAACACTCTAGAGGCTGCAGTTTTCATCCAAATATTCTGGAAATTTGTCAGGAAGGTTGTTTTGATGATATCTAGGTCAAGTTCGAAGATGGGTCATCTCCGGTCAAAAACTAGGTCACAGGAGCTAAAAATAGAAAAAGCTTGTTAACACTCTAACAATTGGGTTGTTAACAGTCTAGCAGTCAAAGTTTTGATTGGATAATCATCAAACTTTGTCAGAATGTTTGTCTCAATGAAATACAGATCGAGTTCGAAGATGGGTTATCTCGGGTCAAAAACTAGGTCACAGGAGCTAAAAATAGAAAAAGCTTGTTAACACTCTAGAGGCTGCAGTTTTTATCCAAATATTCTGGAAATTTGTCAGGAAGGTTGTTTTAATAATATCTAGGTCAAGTTCGAAGATGGGTCATCTCGGGTCAAAAACTAGGTCACAGATTCTAAAAATAGAAAAAAATTGTTAACACTCTAGTGGCTGCAGTTTTCATCCAAATATTCTGGAAATTTGTCAGGAAGGTTGTTTTGATGATATCTAGGTCAAGTTCGAAGATGGATCATCTCAGGTCAAAAACTAGGTCACAGGAGCTAAAAATAGAAAAAGCTTGTTAACACTCTGGTGGCTGCAGTTTTCATCCAAATATTCTGGAAATTTGTCAGGAAAGTTGTTTTGATGATTTCTAGGTCAAGTTCGAAGATGGGTCATGTCCGGTCAAAAACTAGGTCACAGGAGCTAAAAATAGAAAAAGCTTGTTAACACTCTAGGGGCTGCAGTTTTCATCCAAATATTCTGGAAATTTGTCAGGAAGGTTGTTTAGATGATATCTAAGTTAAGTTCGAAGATGGGTCATCTCCGGTCAAAAACTAGGTCACAGGAGCTAAAAATAGAAAAAGCTTGTTAACACTCTAGTGGCTGCAGTTTTCATCCAAATATTCTGGAAATTTGTCAGGAAGGTTGTTTTGATGATTTCTAGGTCAAGTTCGAAGATGGGTCATCTCCGGTCAAAAACTAGGTCACAGGAGCTAAAAATAGAAAAAGCTTGTTAACACTCTAGTGGCTGCAGTTTTCATCCAAATATTCTGGAAATTTGTCAGGAAGGTTGTTTAGATGATATCTAAGTTAAGTTCGAAGATGGGTCATCTCCGGTCAAAAACTAGGTCACAGGAGCTAAAAATAGAAAAAGCTTGTTAACACTCTAGTGGCTGCAGTTTTCATCCAAATATTCTGGAAATTTGTCAGGAAAGTTGTTTTGATGATTTCTAGGTCAAGTTCGAAGATGGGTCATCTCCGGTCAAAAACTAGGTCACAGGAGCTAAAAATAGAAAAAGCTTGTTAACACTCTAGTGGCTGCAGTTTTCATCCAAACATTCTGGAAATTTGTCAGGAAGGTTGTTTTGATGATTTCTAGGTCAAGTTCGAAGATGGGTCATCTCAGGTCAAAAACTAGGTCACAGGAGCTAAAAATAGAAAAAGCTTGTTAACACTCTAGTGGCTGCAGTTTTCATCTAAATATTCTGGAAATTTGTCAAGAAGGTTGTTTTGACGATTTCTAGGTCAAGTTCAAAGATGGGTTATCTCCGGTCAAAAACTAGGTCACAGGAGCTAAAAATAGAAAAAGCTTGTAAACACTCTAGTGGCTGCAGTATTGATTCAAATATTCTGGAAATTTGTCAGGAAGGTTGTTTTGATGATTTCTGGGTCAAGTTCGAAGATGGGTCATCTCAGGTCAAAAACTAGGTCAAAGGAGCTTGGAATAGAAAAAGCTTGTTTACACTAGTGGCTGCAGTTTTGATTCAAATATTCTGGAAATTTGTCAGGAAGGTTGTTTTGATGATTTCTGGGTCAAGTGCTAAGATTGGTCATGTCCGGTCAAAAACTAGGTCACAGGAGCTAAAAATAGAAAAATCTTTTTAACACTCTAGAGGCTGCAGTTTTGATCCAAATTTCCTGGAAATTGGTCAGGAAGGTTGTTTTGATGATTTCTAGGTCGAGTTTGAATATGGGCCGTGTCCAGTCAAAAATTAGGTCACATTGCCCAAATATGGAAAAATCTTTATAACACGCTAGAGGTCACATGTTTGACTCAGTTGTCATCAAACTTGGCCATGATGCTTGTTTAAGACATTGCTTGGATGCGGTTGTGTCAGGTGAGCGATCCAGGGCCATCATGGCCCTCTTGTTTGAGTGAGACTGAGAATTCTGATTTTACTGATACATGTACTTTAAAAAAGGAAACAGATATTTCAAGAGTAAATATTATACATGTATATATTTCAGATGAAGTGTCAGAAGATGTTTTATGGAATGGCTCTAACTTTGATAGGAACACACCTATTTCCAGCCGGTAAGAGGCCTGGTCAATTGCAAATGTTACACATTGTATCTAGGGTGTCATTGAAGTGTTGCGTTTAAATATGAGGCAAACATTTTTTGACAACTTCTATAAAAAAATGTAAAAGGTGATGAAATTTATTAAGAAAAATGTGCTTTGAAAATATTGAGAGCTTATATTTATAAAAGAATTTATATGAGAATGAAAGATGTTCAGATAGAATATGATATTGTGTAGTTCTAATATTTCAGATCAAGTTTAAGTTCTGGCTCAATGTCTAGAAGAACTCCAACACCCTCTAAACAGATCTCTTTACAGGCAGTCAAACGCAAAGAAGAAAAGTAGGTTCCGAAATTATTAACTGCCTATGTTATTGTTATTTTAGCAATGTTGACATTTTGTTGTTTCTTAAGTTACACTGACACTTTTATGTTCATATGAGGACTTTCCAGCCGTACAAGCTTACAAGGAAGATCTCAGGTGCCCTTCTGTGCATTTTTTTTCAGGCACAAGCGGGCACCTAAGTAGAATCACCAACAAAACCTCAGTGGTGAGGGGCAAGTAGTTTGAAGTCAACAATCTCAACCACTTTGAAATGAACACTGGCCTGTTGATTATGTGGTGGAACTTTCACCTTGGAACCATTTAAGCTTTATAGTGTTGCCATTGATAATATTTATCAGTCATATAAATTATTAGTTCCTGATGGGACTAAAGTTTTGCCACATATGCCTGATTGTCAGTCTGTCTGTCTGTCTGTTTGTCAGTCTGTCTGTCTAGTGTTTTATGATCTTATTCCTCAAGGAGGAAAGAAAATAAAAAGTTTGAAATCAGAATCAAAGTGGTAAAGAGAAAACAGAGTCTTATATCAAGAGCTTATTTCTTGTAATATAGTTTGACAAGACTAACTTCTAAATAATAATTTATATGTAACAAGATCAAACAACAATTTTCTGATATTTTATTTACATGATAAATCATTAATGATTATTCAAATTGATTCTCACCAGTTAAAGTAATATTTCCATTTGTGAATAGGATTGAACCTTTAGAGGCGATAGATTGGAATGAGATAGATAAACCTAACAGGACTGATGAGAGGTATTTATCATTTTTCATGTTGCATAATTCTAATGTACTTTTAGCTTGACTATTCAAAGAATATACTAAATATAGGACTATCCTTTGCAACAGTGTTAATGTTACACTGGTTAAAGTTTGACATACATCTTCTTGTACAACATCATATGTCATCAACTACTATAGATACTTGCTTGTACCTTCACATACTTGTTTGTGGTCTTAACAGGAGGAAACTTTCGAAGGCCCATAACTCTAGCTAATATTTTGACATAATTAAGTTTCCTCTTTCGGAACTGTCCATTACCAATTTTGGGGATATCAAGATGAAAATTTAAAGTTGGTCAGCTAACATCATAGAATATGGTCATATTGCACAGAAGTATAGGCTTGCCTGGCTCTATACTGGTGACAGAGCATAATCATTTTCCAGTAGGGTTAAAAATATTTTATAGCAATTAACTGTTACACATATTTTCACAGGGTACCAACATTACCTATAGCAGTCAGTGATGATGATTCACTTTCTCCTAGAAACACTCCACTATCTGCTGAAGATCAACTGGCTCTAATTGAAGATCGAACTAGACAAATGACCTCCGCCCTTAGCACATGTCGTATAGATGAAGAAGAAGCTAGTCTTTCAAAACAACTTGAACAGATTGAAACAGAACGCGAGGAGAGGGAAAGAAAACTAAATGTTGAATTACAAAGACATGGTGTTAAAACTGATAACAAGTTAACTATTGAGGATGGACAATTCACATATAGAAATGATCATTTCAGAGATTTATCAAATCGAGATCATAGAGATAATATTGATAGTGATTTTATATTAGATGGAATGGGAAAAAGTAAAAATAATTTAGTTCAAGCGAATTCCCAGCATCAGAAAAGAAAAAGAGAAAATGAGATCAGTAAAAATGTGTTGGATAAAAACGAGAAGACACTTATAGGTGAAGGTTAGTCAGAGTATTTTGTTGAATTTATGTTGAGCTAAACATTAGTTGTAGTGTATTTGTCTTAGGTATAACTTGGTGTTAGATAAATGGATTCTTATGTCACTTGGATAAAATATTTACCTCAATGAGATGATGTTTTGCATGCAACAGCCTATTGATTCCTCAAGTTCAAGGCTATATTTAATGGGTCAGAGGTCAAAATTTGATATAACATGCTTCCAACTTCACAACTGCCTTGTGGTTTTAATTACTCTTGCAACCCTGGTACAAAAGTTTTCATATTTCAACTGTGTGAAAATCATGACATACTTGACATAGACATTGGATCAGCTTGTTACAATGATATTTTATTGATGTCATGATGGATTTTTTGATTAATGTTCATAAATATAGAATCATGTTGATTATTTCCATGTCCATGGTCATTCTGAGATTTCTTATGTAGTTATGGTTGTCTTTCAGAAAAAGACAAACAAGAAGTAAAACCGGTTGAAAATGAAAGGTAAAATATAAATCTCCTTAGTATTTTAACCTTTTTGTACATGAGTGATGAAGTGTTATTATGTACAAATCAGAATAGAAGATTTAAAGGAATATATGTATACAGGCTGCTAGTTTTTACCTAATTTTCATGTCTTCAATACCATAAAAGATGATCCTTTGGCCACTAACAAAGCACAATAAAAATTATCTGGAGTATTTTTTGTTACAAATGACATTTACTGAATTTCTTGGTAACTAAACATGGGGAATAATTGAATTTGTAAAGGATATTCATTGGAAAATGTGTTCAATCCTATTTATTTACTCTTGAGTTAATGTATTACTCTAGATTTATATAAAGCATTCCCTATGGAATAACATTATATTGTTCAGACATTTATAGCGTATATTTCAGTGAGAAAAATGATGAGGGTTCAGCAGAGACATCTAGTGATGAGGAAAGTGACGATGAGGAGGACGACCTTATTGGAGAGAAAGGGAAAGCCCCTAATAATCTTCTTATGGAGGTAATACACAATAATTATGATAATATCTTATGAACTGTCTTCATTGATTATTGAATTGGTGTATATCCCCTCTCAAGAATTTATTTCTTCATCTTATCACATGAAAACCCCAAATACAAGAAAAAATCTTATTTTTCTTCCAATAACAGCAGGTGATTAGATATTTATAAAAGTTATCAATAACAACATTGTTTAGTGACTTGAAGCAAGCTCTTATTGCACATATTCTGAATTCATAAAACATGCTAGTTTGCAAATTTGGCCCAAAAGCAACTGACCTTAGCATAACCTTTAGACATCATTTCCAAACAATTTGTAGATCTTATGTAAGACAGTATCATTCAGATGGTTTCAAATCAATTACACCATAGGCCTTCAAATTGTTTTACAGCACTTCAACTTAATTTGTCCTTCTTCTTGTTGTTGGGGTTTACATCGCACCAAAACAGTAAAGGTCATATGGCAACTTTTCAGCTTTACTAGTGGAAGAAAACCTTAGGTGCCCTTCCATGCATTATTTCAGACACGAACTGGTACCTGAGTACTGTAGTACCACCAACATTGTGTAAGCTAGCTGGATAGCTGCCTCACATGAAAGAATCCAAAGTCCCTGTTGGGATTCAAACCCACAGTGGTGAAGGACAAATGGTTTGAAGTCAACAACCTTAACCACTCATCCGCAGACTTTTCTCTCCTCTTAAATACAGTCTTCATTTTACCCCAACACCTTGATTTGTTTTTATGTTGTTACAGCTCAAAATTTTGTCTAAGCATTATGAAGCATTCTGCATCAATGTACAATTTTGTTTTTCCAGTTCTTATCATGTATGATGGAAGAGGATTATGAAAATGCTGAGAAACTATGTAAAATGAGTAAGAAGTTTTATAGTTATGGCCATTTGTTAAAATAAAAAAAAACACTATTTTTTTCAGGAAATTTTCTATTTGAACTGTTCTTATGTACTATGATGGGGTTGGTGCCAAACATACATCCCTTTGTACCTCCTTCATTAGGTCAGTGTTTAAAATCCTTGTCTGATCATTTATTTGGTAAAGGAACAAGCCTGACTTTATCAAACTTGTTAGGACATTGCCAATGGTCAGTAAATGACTCCCAATTGTTTCTTAGGTCATTAGGTCAAAAGTCATGGTCACAGTGATACTTTAATAAATTCATTGTTTGACCAAAAATTTGAAAAGGAATAAGCTTGGTACAGACATGGCAAGTAGATGACTGAAGTTGATTGTTTGAGGTCATTAGATTCAAGATCAAGGCCACAATGTCAGACACTGTGTAAAATCCTTGTCCACTCAATAAATTTGAGAAGAATTAGTTTGTAAAACTTGATATATTTGTGTAGTTTTGTACTTTGTATTATCCCTATTGAACTTTTTTCTTCAAATCTCATCTAAGTCTCTATTTATTTGGAGTTATTGCAGTTATGCATTTGGTCTGCTTTTTTTTTGTTTTTAATGTAACAGGATTTTAAGCCGGATTTAACCAATTACTGCATGAGCATTTTGTGAAAAATGGCTGTTTTCATTGAAAAGTCTCAAATTGCTATACAACTATAAAAACTGCTTCAATACTAATCAAACTTGGCACAAATGTTGACTGGACCATTGCCTTTGTAACAACATGCTCAGTCTTAAATTTCCTGTTACCATGGCAATGAGGGGACATCTCAAAATTGCCAAAAATCACTATTTTGCATTGATTTTTTCCATCAAAATTGATTTCAAAGTGCTGCAAACTTCTCAATGGATTGAGATAGAGTCAAAGGCTTTTCAGTTTTGGTTACGTGTTACCTTATGATCGACCTGGGGTCATTTTTAGTCTCTCACAAGTCCAAAATTTTCTTGGCAATGAGGGGGGCTGCTGATGTATCTTTTGGGTAGGGGGGTGGCCCGAAAAAGTGGTCACTTTTTTAAACAACATTTCTCAACAAAAACAAGTGTTTGGGGTCTAAAAAGGAACAAAAAGGGGGGGGGGGTGAAAAAGGTGTTATTAGGCCTGTATATCTGTATATCTGGTAATGGGTTAATGAACTTGGAATGTAGCTTAGACATGTATTTGTTTATTGCAGTTCTGATATATGAGCCTGAGAATGAAGAGGCCTTGAACTTTTATCCTTTGATTCAGGAGAAAAGGAGGCTAGGTATATGCACTTTGTTTATATTGTATTGCTATGTTTTCAAATATTATTTCAAATAGTTTTACTCTGTTTTGTGTCAGAAATTATGGCAAGTCTGCCTATTTATCATCCATGAATCATGTACCAAAATAAATCATTCTTACATGCATAATGTTGTTTTTTTCTGCACATATTATATTTTAATAGTTTCAACAAATTTGTATTAAAATCAGAAATGAAACCTATTGCTTTATAATTACAGTGTAAGTAGGATTTTCATTATTTAAAACTTACTGTCAGAAATCTTGTCATTGCTGAAGTCTTTTATTTCACCAACTGGCTTCTCTTAATAGTCCGAATCATTTCTAAAGAATAAAGTGTACAGTGTGAAATTACAGGCTATAATTATATTAATTTTAAGACTGAGACAGATTCAGTACATGTACCTCTAGTACATTCATTGTCTCTGGAAACAAATGATTGTGTAATACTTGATATTTCTTGCGTGGTATAATCTTTATAGTGACAATATTTTTTATAGAAGAAGAAGATGATGATGACGACGATGATGATGATGAAGATGATGATGACGACGATGATGACGATGAAAGTGATGATTCTGGGGAAGAAGTCAGTGATGATGATGATGAAGATGAAGAAGATGATGATAGGTATGAATAATCATAAAATACACATTAAAGCTACATTAAATAAATATGCAAAAATATTTTGCCGTAGGCCTAAAATCCAAGCATTCTACAGTTTCATTAACCTTTTTAACAGTATTGTTGAAAATCGCATCAAATATTGTTCATAAATTAGGATTTTAAACGGATTACCCAACGGTTACACTAAAGTTCGTATACGAATTTTAACATGCAAATTAAGACTGTAATCAGCTCATGTATGCGCTACATCACAGTTTTAAAGTTGCTATCCAAAACACAGCAAATATGATATTTTCTTGTGTAAACACACTTTAAGCTTTTTAGCTTCACGGTGCACTAAGCATGGGGTTCAAAAAGTAATCTCATTAAAAAGATTAAATTTATATGAAAACACCCGTTACAATGCGGAAATATACTGTGAAATTAGGACTGCCACTTATAGTCATGTTTGTTGATTTAATATTGATGTACGGATGATCCAAAGGCGGAGTTTCTCATGCTAAAAGAAATAGTACTGACAAATTCACCACAATGAGCTTGCAGATTTTTAGCTTATAAAACTCATTTTGGTTGACTGGACACCAAAATAAGATCTGGAGTCGATATGAAACCCAATTTATTAATGAAATTTCGCTATTTCTGTTTTTATGAAATTTATTAAATGTAGCTTTAAACAGTCAGCATTTTTTGCATTATTCAGAATTTGAGGGTTTCTTAGCCATAGATTTATGGATTCTTAAATAAATTGCTACAAAGGTAAACCTCAAATGATAAAAGAGTGTTGCCTGCATAACTGGAATATTAATTAAAACTTTTATGATCATACTAATTGGTTTGTAAGAACTTTAATTGTAGCTCAAAAGTCAAAACGTTTTTTCACTTTTTCGCTCTACTATTCGAAGAATATAAGAGCTATTGTGGTCACCCCGACGTCTGCGTCGGTGTCTGCGTTGGTTAAAGTTTTTTGTAAAGTCAAATATCTCAATTTTGCTTGAGATATTCAATTGAAACTTACATTACTTATTTATAGTAACAAGGTACATCAGATTGACAAGTTGGATAACTCTGCCTACAATATTGACAGAATAATGCCCCTTTTTTACTTTGAAATTTTGGTTAAAGTTTTTTGTAAAGTCAAATATCTCAATTATTGCTTGAGATATTCAATTGAAACTTACATTACTTATTTATAGTAACAAGGTACGTCAGATTGACAAGTTGGATAATTCTGCCTAAAATATTTACAGAATTATGCCCCTTTTAACTTAGAAATTTTGGTTAATTTTTTTTGTAAAGTCAAATATCTCAATTATTGCTTGAGATATTCAATTGAAATTTACAATACTTTTTTATAGTAACAATGTACATCAGTTTGCAAAATTGCATAACTCTGCCTGCAATATTTGCAGAATTATTTGCCCCTTTGAAACTTAGAAATTTTGGTTAAAGGTCTTCAAAGATATTTACTTGAAACTTTACACATGTACTTAGGGTCATAATTGGAGGGTCATAATTGTATGTCACTGACCAAGTTCCATAACTCTATCTTGCATTTAGGCTGATTCATCTCCCCTTTTCTACTTAGTCTCTTGGTTAATGTTTACATGCAAGTTTTACATATCTCAATAACTATTAAAGATATTTATTTAAAACTTCACATATGCATTTAGGGTCATAATTGTAGGTCACTGACCAAGATCCATAATTCTATCTTGCATTTAGGCTGATTTTTCTCCCCTTTTTCAACTTAGAAATTCATGGTAAAGTTTTGCTTGTAAGCTGTTATCTCCATAACTACTAAAGGGTTTGTGCCTTTTTTGGGACAATTTTATGCATTCATAATAAAGCAGTGATTTACTTGATAAAACATCTTAATAACAAGCCTTTGTACCTTTTCTGTCAATTTCATGTATTCATAGGTAATTAGCATTATTATAGTATACTCAATAAAACACCCTTATGACAACTTTTTCGAATAGTCGAGCCAATACTGTCCTCCGACAGTTCTTGTTCTATAAGCAAACAGTTCTTTAAAAACAAAATTAAAGAAAAAGAGGTTTCTCCTTTTTAGCTCACCTGTCACAAAGTGACATGGTGAGCTTTTGTGATTGCTTTTAGTCCGTTGTCCGGCCGTTCATAAACTTTAACTGAAATCAGAAAAAAATCAATAATTTAACCGTCAAGGTCAAGGTCTTAAATGAGCCAAGGTTATTTCGAGTTTGATGTACATGAAAGTTTTATCCCATAGAATGTTTTGTTTTATATGAAGTCAATCCAGTCAAAGTAACAATAACAACAAGTCAAATAAAGTTATAGCCAGTTACAGCAAAGAAAGAAGAAAATTTTAATAATTTGATTTTCAAGGTCGAAGTCATTAATGAGTGAAGGTCAAGGTCTGTCTGCTTAACTAAATCTATCCTAAAAGGTCATTGTGGTAAAGTTTCAAGGTCAAGATCATTTATGAATGAAGTTCTGTTTAGTCTGGTCTACTTGAAGGTCTTGTTCCAAGGGTTGTTGTGGCCAAGTATGAAGACAATACACCAAGAACTTAAAAAGTAACTTAAAATCAAGGTCAAGGTCATAAATGAGCCAATGTCATTTTGAGTTTGATGTACATGAAAGTTTTATCCTAAAGAATGTTGTGTCTTAATATGAAGTCAATCCATTCATAAATAGCAAACACTGCCATGACTTGATATATGGACCCCAAAAACATCTTTGAACAAACATTAACAAAAACAAGTGGTTTATCCTTTTGAATAAACCTCTTTGCTGTTAAGGGGCTTGACATGTCTCTGGGTGGCCACTTATTCACTTTTCTATCAATATATTTCTGGAAGTACTTACTAGTAAAATACTTTTAAATACAAGTAATTTTTACTATGTACATGAATAATTACATGTATTATTAAAAAGAACTAAGGAGTACAGCCAAGAACTTACATGACCGTCTTGTTTAACTTTAGTATCACTTATACTAGAACAGCTATTTATTTAAATATGTATAAAGAGCATCAGGACAAGTTTCATAACAAATTCCAAAAATGTTACTTTTTATATTTCAGTTCAGATGGTTCCGAGAATGAGCCTTTCCCCCATGCAGATTCTGGTATTGCTTCTGCCAACTCTGATTAAAAGCATATGTTATCATAGACTCAGAGTGAAAATGTACACCAACTCAGATTGGAAACACATGTTTGTATATAGAGTGACAGAAACTACCAACTCACGTTGGAAACAAAGTCTGTACATGACTCAGTGATAATATATACCATCTCAGACTGAAAGCACATGTCTAAAGACTGTACATGAGTGTTAATATATACCAATTTGTATAGAAAACATATGTCTTTACATAGACTCAGTGATAATATATACAAATTTGTATAGAAAGCATATGTCTGTACATTGACTTGTGATAATATATACCAATTTGTATAGAAAACATATGTCTTTACATAGACTCAGTGATAATATATACCAATTTGTATAGAAAACATATGTCTTTACATAGACTCAGTGATAATATGTACCAATTTGTATAGAAAGCATATGTCTTTACATAGACTCAGTGATAATATATACCAATTTGTTTAGAAAGCATATGTCTTTACATAGACTCACTGATAATATGTACCAATTTGTATAGAAAGCATATGTCTGTACATAGACTCAGTGATAATATATACCAATTTGTATAGAAAACATATGTCTTTACATAGACTCAGTGATAATATATACCAATTTTTTAGAAAGCATATGTCTTTACATAGACTCACTGATAATATGTACCAATTTGTATAGAAAGCATATGTCTGTACATAGACTCACTGATAATATGTACCAATTTGTATAGAAAGCATATGTCTGTACATAGACTCACTGATAATATGTACCAATTTGTATAGAAAGCATATGTCTGTACATAGACTCACTGATAATATATACCAACTCGGATTGAAAGCACATGTTTCCACCACTTAAATTTTCAAAGTTTACTACATACAGTATTAAAACATTATTCATGGTTCCCAGTAACAAGTTTTCCAGGTGACAAGTTTATACTATACATATTTGTTTTAAGTACGTTACCCATGTTTATAACTTTTGCATGTTATATGATCAGAATTCTGCTTTGCTACAATTACAAAAAGAATCAAAGTAACTCCTTTGTGGTTCATCAAGATAAAATAGGTTAACAAAGCTTAGAATTTAGTTAACATCAAGGAAATTATGTGCATCATTTTTTTCTTTCCTAAGTAAAGGCCTTTTAAAGTGGATTCTGCACTAGTTCAAAAAGTATACAAGTTAGATACATGAAACTTATAATCATTAGTGCTATTCCCTTGATAAAGATGTGGGATCTATATATTTAGGTCTTTAATGTTGGTTGTATTTTCTTTTTAAGTATTGAAGTATATACAAAGCAAACGTGTGCAGTCCAAAATTTGTTCATTTACCTTTGATGACCACAAACAATGCAAGGTTATTCTCAGATTGAAAAAGAATATTTTTGAAACAAGAATATAGTCATTTTTGCTAGTTTTACTCGCCATCTATACCATTGTCTATACCATTTGCTTTCAAGTCACTGTAACTATGGTTGACATTTTAATTAGACATGTTTCAAACTAACTCACAGAATCCATTCCTACATAAACTAGTCTTTCATTATACCTGTATCAGTCAGTATTCTGTATATGCATGTGTTTATCCATTTCATTTTTTTATTCGCTTTAAACTTTTTAGTAGGAACATTGTCATGGCCATTGGATGATTTTGAGGTCATAAGGTCAAAGATTTATTTCTCTATATGCAAGACAAACATGAGCAAAATATTAAAAACTTACAGAACAATAAAATAAAGTATACAATACTAAGGCCATTTCATCAACATTATAAGGTCAGAATAACACAAACAAGAATAAAAGATTTATATATTTTCCCATTGCTCTCCTATTGGTTTTGAGGTAATTGGGTCAAGGTCTCAGTGAAACTTGATGTCAAAATCATTGTCTAATCAGAAGAGTTTCCTTGGTGAAGTTAATTATATTATATTTTTGTTATGCATATTATTTATTAATTAATAGAAGTGTTAAATTTTATGAAACGTGTAAAAGGATGTTCATATGTCACTTCGACAGGGAACTTAAGTAAAAGCAATAGTGTCCTGTTGACACATTTCTACTTTAAAATGTTCATGAATGTTTCTTAAACTTTTTTTGAAAAAAAAAAAATCAAATGCTATTTAACAACCATATTTACTTTATAATTACTTATTCTGTTTTGTCATTTGTTGCAGTGTACTTTCAGTTATCATGCTCATATTTCTGTGGTTCATATAAGGTTGGTTCAAGGTGTTATTGTGTGAAATGAAGAAATAAAAACTGCTCATAAAATGAGTATAGTTTACTTTGTCATACTTTAGTTATGTTCTTAGATTAATATGTTTGTTATTTTTTTATGATAAAATGATTCAAACTGAATTAATGTCTGCTCAATTATTGACTATTGGTTTGACATTTTTAGCTCGACTTTTCAATGAAAAGGGGAGCTATCCTACTCGCCCCGGCGTCGGCGTCGGCGTTGGCGTCACACCTTGGTTAAGTTTTTCGTACCACCCCACTTTATTTCAGAAGTATTACAAGTATGGCTTTGAAACTTACCATACTTGTTCACCATCATAACCTCCATCTACAGACAAGAGTACATAACTCTGTCAAGGTTTTTTGACAGAATTATGGCCCTTTTTGACTTAGAAAGTGTATTGAGCTTGGTTAAGTTTTTTGTACCACCTCACTTTATTTCAAAACCATTGGAGGTATTGCTTTGAAACTGACCATACTTGTTTACCATCACGACCTTCATCAACAGACAAGAGGACATAACTCTGTCAAGGTTTTTGACAGAATTATGCCCCTTTTTGACTTAGAAAATACATTGAATATGGGTAAAATCCACTTATTGCCTTAACCCTTTGAGATATTGCTTTGAAACTTTTAATGCTATTTCACATCATTACCCCCATCTGTACGCAAGAGAAGGTAACTCTGTCAAGGATTTGTTTTAAAAATTAAGGCCTTTTATCGACTTAGAATCTTGGTTAAGTATTTAGTACCAGTCCACTTTTTGACTGAACTGTTTGAGATATTAATTTGAAAGTTGGAATACTTGTTTACAATCATGATTCCCAAACATGTCCAGGAGAAGGTAATTCTGTCAAAGATTTTATTTGAATTATGGCCCTTAACTGTCAATGTTTTGTATTATAGGCAAGCACTAAAAAACTTAAAAAATCTAAAAAAAATAATTCTTCACTAAATATCTTAATGCTCATGGCCATTGTTCACTTTAAAAATACAGAGATTCTTGTATTGCCTTTTACTGCAAAAACTTTTTTTATTGGCAAGCAATAAAAAAGTCGAGCGCGCTGTCTTACGGACAGCTCTTGTATAATCTTCTTTACAATGCAAGTGATATATGTGTTAGGTATGTACACTGTTTGTATAAATCTGAATAAAGCAAATTATTTCAGCTTTGAATAATGTTTGAGTTTGTTTTGTAAACATTAAAAGATGTTTGCAATGCTGGTTTTATCAAGAGTTATAAATTTGTTGGCAGCACTTAATAAAAAAGAGAATTATATAAATGTTTGTATTCTGTGCTAAAACTGAATAGAACCTCTGGGATGGGGGATGCATGTTACTTCTTAAAAAAATTAACCTTGTTTTTATAAATAAAATATGTCACTTAAGATATTAATCATTTATCATAATTGTTTCCAATGTGTACAAATCGCTTGTCTAGCAAGAATGCACTCTCCCTATAGCAATTTCTTCAAGCAAAGCATAACATTGTCATGCAACTGTGAAGAGTAGGTCTAAAGTTACGAGATGATTATCTAACATTTTCTTATGATGATACTTGGACATTTTGCCCTACAGAAATGGTTTTTTTGCTAAAAGATCCTTTAAAAACTTAAATAAAAACATGTTTATGTTTGTATAAAAGTCATTTTGTACTTATCAAAGTAGTGGTGAAATGTTTAAAGATGCTTCATATTTTGACTGTTGTACATATCTTTTTCATGTAAAACAATTATACAATATTGAAAGGAAACTTCGACTCAACCTCTGCACAAGTCAATGCATCTTACTATGTAAATTGGTTAAGTTATTATTGAGTTTGTTTTAAAAAAATCTGTAATGTTGTAGTGGCATACATGTGAACTCTCCCACTTTAAGCGGGAGACTCCCACTTTTTGCATCCAAACTTCCAAAGATTTTTCTTAAAATAAGGGGTATTTTCAAAAATTAAAGAAATCTCCCTATTTTTGATGTCAGAACTTCCTTCTTTGTTTATTGCAAATTCTAAAATCTCCCTCTTTTTGAACAAAAATCTCCCACTTGATCATCCAAAAAAGTTCACATGTATGTAGTGGAAGATAAAACAATTATTGTATTAGGGAGTCTGGCAGGTGGAACTAATTCTTAACTCACCTTCCATCAACACTTGTAGTACATAAATAACATGTGACATGCCTGTATGTCACTAATATGGTAATATGAGGGAACAAAAAATGCATCTAAGTTGGAATATCTAGGGAAAATTAACAATGAAACTTATAAGATATTAAAATTCAACTTTATTTAAAAATGCATAAGGGAATACAAATGGTTTTCAATGCATAAGTATATATAGCATATATTGCAGATGCAGTCTTACTTATACAATGTAAATGTTCTCATTTAAAATCAATATAAATACATGTTCATAACATAAATAACAAGAGGGCCATGATTGCCCTTGATTGCTCACCTGAGAACTATCATAAAGTAACAAGATGAGAGGATGTATGTTACAACTTTTACAACAGTCTGCTACGGAATGCTACATTCCAAAATATCTAAGCTCTAAGTCATGTACATG
The DNA here is from genome assembly GCF_026571515.1 of Ruditapes philippinarum. Classification (NCBI taxonomy): domain Eukaryota; kingdom Metazoa; phylum Mollusca; class Bivalvia; order Venerida; family Veneridae; genus Ruditapes; species Ruditapes philippinarum. The sequence goes on from NW_026861054.1 coordinate 24,808, forward strand.
TAAATTAAAATGCATTATCTTACGTAGGTCTATGTAAACAACATTACAATTAAGGTAAAGCTAATTTTGGCACCACAAAAAATGCTACATTCCAAATACCTAAGCAAGGAAGCATGGACCTTTCCAGTGTTTACAGTTTTATGTAAATTGGCTAACTTGTTATCCAATCGCAACACTGAGATAATACATAGTCACTGGTTGACCTGGTTTGC
>NW_026861055.1:0-20731 GCF_026571515.1 Ruditapes philippinarum
AAAAAAAACATTTTAATTTTCTAAAGATTAATGTACTGAAACAAAAAAAAATTTGTAAAAAAAAATAACTGTTTTTTTGTGTCGTGTATGGGCTTTTTTTTAAATAATTATAACATTTTTAAACTTTATTTCTGTTTTTAAATTTTATCATTTTTTTCCCCAAAATTTGTGTATATTCTTTTTATTGCTTCTTTTACTATGTGTTTTAAACAAAAATTTTTATAAAATTTTTAAAAGCAGAATTTAATAAAAACAAATATTCTTTTGGGGTGTCAAAAAGCGATTTAAATTTTCCATTTTTTTGTCTTACGGGCAATATGCGTTTTTTTTTAAAATTAAATTTTTTTTGCGCTAAAAACTCGTTTTTTCATATAATAATAAAAACACTTTTTTATTTTTTATTACAATAAACCAAAATTAAAAAAATAAAAAAAAAATACATGTAATATAGACGCTTCCCAAGCAAATTAAAAAAAAAGTTTTTAAATAAAACTTTTTGGGATTAAACATCATTGAAAATTTTGCTCTCTGCCCCTTTTGCATTTTCAATGAGCAAAAAAATTTAAAACAGTAAAAAAATAAAATTTTCACCCAATTTCCCCTGGAAAATTTTAATTTTTGGACGTAAAAAAAAAAGGGTTTTTTTGGTAAAAATTTTTTTAACTAAAACCCCGGCTTTTTTAAACGTCCCCAAAAATAAAATTTCCCTTTTTACTCCTTTTTATTTTTAAAACGGAAATAGCAATATATCCATTTCGTTGACTCTTTTTTTTTTTTGCAAAAATTTGTAGGCTTTTTACGATTTAACAAAGTTTTAAAATTTGAAAGAAAAAATTCACCGTGTTGTTTATTTTTTTTCCCCTTTTGTTTTTTGGGCGATGCATGTGGTGTTTTTCAAAAATTTTGTACGTCAAAACCCATTAAAAAATTTAGTTAGTATCGCAGTTTTCAACAAAGAAAAAACAAGACATCAATGAAAAAGAAAACGCTACTGAATGGAAATTTAACAAAGAAAACTGGAAAAGAATTGAAAAAGGGAACGGGGGGTTTTTTTTAAATTGAAAAAAAACCAATTTTAAATTCGCCACCGGGATGGGGGGGTTTCCCTGTTGCATTATTACCCCCTCTTTTTTTTAACAAAATAATGCTGGGGAAAAGTAACGCTAAAATATTCACATATTTGCATAATACGTTTAGCGGGGGACAGTAGCAACCCTACCTTAAAACGTACGAGCAAATAACCCCCAAAGGGCAAGTTGAAAAACCCTTTAACAGTCCCCAAAAACCGAAGTATATCGTGAACTCCCTGGGTTTTAACGGGTTAATCCCAATTTTTCCATTTTCCTTTAGCCCTTTTTTAAAATGTTTTAAACATCTATCAAAAATTATTTATAGCCTGTAAAAAAACCCAAATTATAATTTTTTTCCCCTTATGGATGATAAAAACAAAATTCAAAACGAAATCTCTCAAATTTCAAACACGACTTTTTTCCTCCTGCTAAAAAACAATCTTTTTAAAAATGGCAGTAGCTTTTTTTTTACAAAAAGCCTAATCTAAAAAAAAAATTTGGGCCCAAAAATAAGGGAATAAGTACGAATGGGGGGGTAAACTTTTTTTCAGTTTAAAATTTGCTTTTTTTTTTGTTATTTAAATTTGCTTTTTTTGAGAATTAGTCTAAAATTTGGGGAATCCCCAGCAAAAAAACGGGTTTAAATGATTTTCCAGATAATTTGAAAAAATTTAATTTAAAATGGTTTTTTTATTAAACATAAGTTTAAAAAAAAAAAATGTATTTGTTTGTTGTGTAAGAATGTCTTTAATTTTTTCATCCTTAAACCAAAAAAGAAACAAATATCCTTAAATACACTTATCGTCAATTGTGCCAATTATTCCAATAGCATCACAATTTTTAAAATGACATCTTACGATAAAAAATATTTTGGGATGAAATTTTTGAAAATTTTGATGTTTCTTTTCCAGTTTAAAAATTTCCCTTGTAATATTTTTCGAACATTTTAAAAACGATTCTGAAATGAAAAATTTGGAAATGATAAGCTTTCCCCTTCTAGAATGTTTCTGCTTTAAATTATCCTCACAGTTTTTCTGACGGGCCGGTTAAGGGAAATTTTTGTATATTTGAATTTTTTGGCAAAAAAATGGGAATGTACGTGTTTTTTGTTCAAAATAAGTGTCATTTGCTTTTTAATTTTTTCAAACATAAAGATTAAAAAAACCCTTTTTGAAAAAAAGGAAAAGCTTTTAAACCCCTTACCGGGCCGAAACCCAGTGGGGGGTAAAATAAAATAATGGAAAAAAAAATTGGGGCCTAAAAAACATTCACCCCATGTTTAATGTCAAAAATTGCATTTTTCCAATATCTCATAATGACAGAAAAATTTAAAAAATTTTGGGGAAACAGCTAACCCTTTAAAAAATTTTTATAAAAAATTTGGGAAACTATGTTAAAAATTTACTTTAAGAATATAATTTTAAAATAAAAAAGATACCAACTTTTAAAACGAAATTTTAAACCCATTTGATTTTTGGTGTTAAATGGGTAAAAACCACAATTTTATTGTTTATTCAACAGACCCGAAAATTTTTCCCCTTTATTGAACATAAAAGAACAGAAAATGTTTTTATTATGCAACAGATGCACATTTTTGACTTTTTTAATTTTTAGACATTGAGAAAAAAAAATTTATCCCCGGGGGATTTTAACCATTCAAAACCCGACTAAATAAGAAACGGAAACAAATCAGGCGAAATTTTTTGCTTAACTATCAAGAACAGCAACATTTATTTGTTGAGGGCCCGTGTTAAAACGAAATAATATATCCAAATAAAGGGGATTTTATGGGGTTTTGATAACTTTAAACGGGTTTTCGTTCGGTATCCCGCATCATAATATCACTCGGGCAAAAACCCCCTCGTAAAAATAAACCTCGCATCCGAACCCCAAACAGTGATGTTAATGACGAAAAATCACTTTTGGGGATAAAAATTTATTTTTTTAAAAATATAAATTGTTAAGGGGGCTTTCCCATTTTTTTCAAAATAACAGTTTTAATTGTCTTAAATTTCCACATTTACAGTTTTTTAAAAAAACAAAATTTGGGAAAGCAGCTATACCATTGTTTAAAATTAATCTTTTTGTCACAATAAGGCTGAAAAAGGATCATTTTGCCCGCACTTGTCACCTTTCAAAAAAAATTTTAAACATTTATGGAAAAAACCGTTTAAACTGAAAATGTATTTGGGCATTTGCATGAGAGGAAAAGAGTGCTTCATAACAAACAAAATAAAACAAATATGTTGAATGTATTTTATGGGGATCAATTTTTGGAAAAGGGGGTCTGAAACGTACATGCAAAAGGATAAATTGAAAACAAACCACATTTCAACATTGTTGTAGCGATGATGATTTGGAAGGGTGCAGTTTTGGCTCGATTGTTGATAATGTTTTTGTTTAAAACCAATTCTTTTAGAAATGTCAAAAAATTCTTCACCCCAACTTTTCTTTTTCAAAAAAAAATTAAAAAAAGGTAAAGGGAAAACCCCTAAAATTTCTGCTAAAATTTAAATTGCTTTTTAAATAAATTTGTCATTTCTTTCATATTTGTTATTATATCCCTACCCCACTAACAAGAGGTTTTCCAGACCCGCTGGACTTTGGTGTTTTATGCCTTTGTTAAACACCCAATTTTTTCTAACGGTTAAAAATTATAGCCATAAGACGCTTTTTTAAATTTCGGTTCAAACCTTTCGGAACAAGCTGTGTTTAAGTGCTAGCAACCCCTTTTTAAAAACCCCCCTTTTGAACACTGGTTTGGAACAACTTCCAAGGGTTTTGTTTTGTTTTTTTGTCACAGCTCCTATAAAAACAGATGTTATGTATGTTATATATATATATATAAAGACTATAACGAATTCAAAGTTCTAATCTTTTTAACTGCCACATAAATTTGTCTAAATGCAGAAACTTGAAATTAAAAATTAAATTAAAAGACTTAAGCTAAGTTTGTCCTCTGAGCTTTTGTTTCATTGATACTTGTAATAAATCATCTTTAAAAAAGGAAAAAAATCATTTTTTTGTTAAATCCTTTCCCCAAAAATTGGCCCAAAAACAGGTTTGCTTTAAAATTTCCCCCTGGAGTCCCGTAAATTTAAAAAACATTTTTTCTAACTCTAACGCTTAAAAAATTTTTTTTATGCGTGCCCGTATAAATAGTCTCATATATGATCAATTTTGGGAAAAAATTTATTTTTTAAATTTTTAAAAATACAGTTTTTAAGACAGATATGAAAATTTTATGTATTAAAATTTAAAAGAGAATAACAAATTTTATAAACATGGGCCCAATAAATGTGATAAGGGGGTTATAAGCCAAATCGCAAAAATTTAAAAGTATCATTGAAAGTTTTTCTTAAATCGTATGCCGCTCAAACCCGAAATTGGGTGTGATGCAAATATTTTTCAAAGAAAATTGGGGTTTATTTATTTAACTTTCGGGAAATTTTGCATATTTCAATTGGCGCGGTTTTTTTGCATTTTTACCAAAACTTATTAAAGAGACGGTTTTTTTTCACCCCGATGCTTAAATCAAATTTCCAAAAATTAAACATTTTAATTTAAATTTTAAGTTTAAAAAAAATTTTCATCCCCTTAATAAAAGAAAGATTATTGGCCTCTGGGCGTGTGCTTTTTAAACATCCGAAAGACCTCCAAAATTTAATTGGGTGTTCTTTTTGAAAATTTATAAAAATGTAGTTTTTAAGGTCATCGTATGAGATTGATTACCCCTTTTTAAGGGGAAAACATTGTTAGGGGAAAAAACATTAATTTTCCCGAAACTTCTCAGACCCTTTGCCCCCTTAAAAAAAAACCAAGATTTTTTTAGATTAAATTTTACTTTAAAATTAAAAAGACAACGATAAATTTAAAAATTTTTTTGTCAAAAAAAGTCAACGTAGGTGTAACTTTCCCTTTAGAGGGACAGATCAAAAATCTAAAAAACTTTTCGACAATTTTTTCTTTTTAGCGCACTTTCCCCCTTTTTTTAAGCATGTACAAGTTGCTAAAGTGACATTTTCCCCCCAAGGGTATATAATGAATGAACAAAGTAATACATAAAATTTTATGTAAAAAATTTCACACAACAGAAACAAAAAATAAACGTACGGGGTCCTAAAAGGGAACTTTTTGGGAAAAACCATTTTAATTTACTTTTTACGTTCAGTTTAATTTAAAAAGAATGGGACACCTTTTTTTTTATTGAAAGGGAGATTTAAAATTTTTATGTTAAAATAATTAAAAATCCCAAATGTTTTGGTTTAAAAAACCAGTTTAAAACCCGTTCACTCTTTTGGGAAATTAAAAAATAAAAATTCACTCCTTGCTATTTTAATATTTACATAAGTAAAAAAATGTTTGTTATGAAATTAAATAAATGGAAATGGGTTGTGGGAGAAAAGTCCCTTTAAAGTTTTTTTTAAACCCAAAAGGAAAAAAAAGTAAATACAGAAAACCCAAAAATTTTTCCAAAATTGGGGTGGGCAGCACGGCCGAAATTAAATTGAAATAAATTTTTAGCTTTTGGGGAAAATAACATGATCTTTTTTGTAAAGGGGGTTTTTCTTTTTCCCCATCCTTTAAACCCCTTTATTTCCCTTTTAAAAAAGATTTCAGTTAAACCCAAACATTCAAAAAACAATATTTTTCTTTTACAAAATCTAACCAGCATCAGAAAAACAAAATAAAGCCCAAAAGCCCCCTTTTTATAAAATATATTTATAATTTTCGTATTAAATTTAAAATTCAGCATGATAGGGGCAATATTTTACTTCGGGAAATTTTAATACAAAGCACACTTATTTAAAATTTGTTAAGTGTAAAATCCACAATAAAAAATATTTTAAAAGTACCCCATCAATTTAAAATATAAAAAATTTTTGGGCCAAAATTCTCCCAAAGAAATAGAAAAATTTAAAAAAAATTGTATTTTTTAAAAAGGAAATTGTGGAAATTTTTAAATTTTTTTTTATGGGCTATTTTCTTTTTTATCAAGGAACAAATTGGGTGCCAAAATTTTTTTTCCCTTTAAATTAAAGTCCCAAAGAAGCAAAGTTTTTTCAAGGGAAAATAGACTAAAGAATTTCTTTAACCAGAAAGGGATTTTAGCAAAACAAAGGGCAAATAGAAATTTAATTTCAAAAAGCTCCCCTTGGGGCTTAAATAAAAAAAGGTTTTTGGGATTAGTATTAAATAAATCAAAAAAGGCACTTTTAAAAAGGAAGTTTGGGACCCTTTAAAAAAAGACTGATAGACATATATACAAAAAAAACCGTCATCCCTTTCCCGTGTACAAGCCTGGCATGGGTCAACTCCCGACCTTTTTATTTTTTAATTTATAAAATTTTGATTTTCTGTTAAGAAAAGTATTTGGGGGATTTTAAGACCACATAAAATATTTTTGTGGTTAGTTTTAGGGAAAAATGTTTTTTTTTATAACTTATTTATGTTCGAAAAACAAACCAATTAAAACCCCTAAGTTTAAAACCCAAAAACAAAAATACAAAATAAATTTTCAAATAAAAATGAAAAACTTTATAAATTTTTGATATTTTTGTTATTGGGAAAAAACAGACTTTTTGTAAAATGAAAATTTAAGAGAAAAAAAATAATGTATGAAATGAGGGATTCTAAATTTGCTATTTATTTTCAATGCACACATGAATGTTATTTTTACTAAGCTACAAAGTTACACATTTTATAGAATTTTAACAACTAACCAAACCAAAATCAGCAGACACAGTAAGTGGCTGACATTTTTCAGGTTTGTAGTAATGCTAATGGTGTTGAATTATGTTTTTCCGGATAGGCATATTTGTCAAGATTCATTGATAACAAACAGATCATCACACTTTACACGTTCAAACATAATAAATCAAACTTCATACCATTTTTCCTCTTTAAATATCTGTAGGTGGGGTTCTTTTTCGATGTAGATCGCGGAAACAGGTTTCTCTCTTGTAATTCTTGAACGATTAAGATGATGAAGATGCGCTTTTCCTTGAAAACACAGTTACATTTCTGCTATGTTTCCTACTAATGTTGTCAATATCACAACCTCATTGAAACTGTTAAGAACAACCAAATGTATCCTAACTTTCTTCACACGAACATCAGCTTAGATCTCTTGGAGATGCTTTTTTCAAAGTGGCCATACCATGTGACTTTTTGGTCACGGTACACGCAGGTCTTTTACCCGATTCAGGCATGTTTTTTATTTAAACTTTGCTGTTACTCAAACGATATTGATCAGATAAGGCGCAGAGTATCCGTCATTAAATAAGCCACTGTAGTAAAGTTTGGAAACTTTCTCGTAAAGTTTTTATCATAGCCGGGCTGAAGGGAACGGTACAGGGTTGAAGTTATTATTCGGGCATGTGGTGGTTACACACGTTATTAAACATTTGGCTACATAATGTCATTTAAGGTTACGAAATCATCAAAATTAACCGAAAATATCCACAAGTAAATGTTTTGTAAACGGTTCAACACTTTACATATACATACTTGTAAAACTAGTTTAACGTATTACATCCAATGCACTTTGCAGCATTTTTATACGCCAGAAAGTATTTCGGCGTATATTGTTATGCACCTGGTGTTCGTCCGTCGTCCGTCTGTCCGAGCAAACATTTTGGGTTTAGGGACTATATAACGGTAAAGAGAACAAAACAGAACAATAGGTTCATTCCGTGATCAAAGGGCTTATGGGCTAGTAGCCCTTAAGCAAACAAAAGAAAATAACAAAGAAAATTGCCCCTAAAACCAAAATGTCGGAGCGTCCGTCCGTCCGTCTGTAAGCAGGTATTCTTGTCCGGTCTGTATTTTTTGAATCAGTGGAAAGAAATTGAAACAACTTGGCAGAATTTTCTACCGTAACGAGACGATGTGCAAAGCGTGGGTTTGACCTTTCTCAGGTCAAGGTCACACTTAGTCATTTTGTTTCAATATCAAATATGTTTGTCCACTCTGTATCTTTTGAATCGATAGAAGGAAATATTGTGCCAGAAATATTACTTATGTTGAGACGGTGTGTATAACACAAGTTTGGACTTATAATTAAAATTGGTCCCACCCGGGGATTTATTGACTTTATATAGGAGTTTTCGTGTCCGATGTGTATCTTTTGAACAGGTGGAAGGAAAATCAAACTACTTGACAGAAATTTTAACCATAACGAGACGATGTGCAGAGTTTAGGTTTGAAACCCTTTTTCAGGTCCAAGGTCAAATTAACTATTTTGTTTCAAATCAAAATTTTTTGGCCCCTGATTTTGAAACCCATAAAAAAAAAAAAAATTTTTTTTTTGGGAAAACCCCTTTTTATTGAGCGGTGGAAAAAAGTTTGGACTTTAAAAAAAACCCCCCCGGGAATTTATTTATTTAAAATTTGGCCTTTTTTAAAGGGGTTTTCGGGGTCCGGTCTGTTCTTTTTAACAAGTTTTTTTCCAAAAACCAAAAACTTAAAAAGGCATTTTAACCCTTTTAAAAAACGGAAAATTTATACCTTTGTTTTTTAGGTTTTTAAGGTCACCCTTTTCTAATTTTTTTAATTTCAACCCCCGAAAAAGCAAACTCAAATTTTTTCAATAAGAAAAGATGGGAAAATGGTTTGTATTAAATTTTTGTACCCCCGACTTTTTTTGGGTAAAAAAACGAAATGGAAAAATTTTGCCCTCCCGGGGTCATAAACAATTTTTGCCAATTCTTTTAGATATTCATTTCCTTTACTTTGTGATTATGACAACATTTTGCGCATTATTTTTCTCCCACAATCTATTTTACAAAACAGGGGGGGAAGTCAGTATTTTTTTAATGCAAATATCAGATGTTCATTTAAGAAAAAAGAAACTTGACTCTCAAACATAAAATATTATTGACTAGGAAGTACTTTTGTACACTCTTGGTATTCTGACGATTTCCGTTTTGATTTCAGAATCAAAAGCATTCTGTTCAACCGCTAGCAATAGTAAAACCCCCAGTACAACTATAAAATAAATAACTTATTTAAGCATATAGTTACCAATGTATGAGAACATGTAGCTTATAATAAGGCGTTACAACAAAGTCTCGAACAAATACTGTAAATTAAATAGAAAACACTTCAAAAAAAATGCACAAGTGTACCTGCCTCAATTTTTAAGTAGCATAATAATAAAAAAAATCAAAAAGTAAACATTCACTAAATACTAAAGATAAATATAGCCATGACATGTACATACAATGCATGATGAAGCATCCCTTGAAATCTTTTAAACTTCCCAAAGGTTCCACTGAAAACTGTTTTCAATACACAACAAATGTCATTTCCTCATCATATTAACCAATTTATTATTATATTGAGTGGAGGTTTTTTCTATCGGATGTCTTTTTTCTTTGTTTTAGCCGGCTAAGTTTTGAGTGGCGAATAAAAACTAAAATGTCTACTAAATTATGTTAATGCTAAGTATTTTGTTGTGCTTTGTAGTCAAATTTCCATTCAAAATGCTTACACTGCATTTTGTGTACATCATAAAGTTTATCTTGTGATAACATCTTGGTTTAGTAAATGATATTTTGTTCATTAATATAGACTTTAGATCAAGATTTGCTATCACAGATGCTTTTCCGCGAAACCGGAGTTCTGGGCCTGGAGTATTTTCCCCGGAGACATATAATCAAAAAATTCAAAATATTTTTTTGATTTATCGAGTTTGGATGTGTCCGACATATAGGTATGCGCTCGGCAAAAAATAAAGGGGCGTGTTGAAGGATTTCGGCTACATTATAAAAAATATCAGATCATTCACTTCAAAGGTATACTACCGAGGTCAAAGGATCTGACTCAGGTATAAATACAGAGCAAAATCGAAACTTACATCGTTTATCTAAAAACGAAATAAATTTTAGATATTATTTTAATGTCAGCTCAGCAGATACTTCAGTGAAGTTTATAATTATATAAAGGGATTCCAGTATATCCTTAGTGTATAAAAATTATTGAATATTGAACATTAAAAGCTAAAAGTCTTACTTTTGTTTCAATCCTGAAAATTTATTTGAGACTATATACTTAGGTGATCACTATGGCCAAGTGTTTTGAATAAGTGCAAAACAAACGGTATTTTGTTTATGATATTTGATCCCCTAATATAACAATAAATATATTTAAATGAAACACGTTTCTTTATTTCAGGGCTTATGTTTTGCTCAGGGCTTTTAAGAAAATGCTATACAGTATTTAATGAAACGGTATCATGGGATATTGCAAACCGCAAATGCCGTAAGCGCAGTGAACATCTTGTTTCTATAGCATCACGATTGGAAATGAATTACATACAATACCTTCTACGTTTTCAGTTCTTTAATCATACCAGAGCTTCTCAGAGAAGATTGAATAACATACCTCGAGGAGCACATATTGGTAACTTTTCAAATATAGTGTGATTGTTTTTATATTTTTATTTTCATAAACATGGTTTAAGTTTCATCTTATCAATGTTTCTAGCTGGATTGAAAATAACTATTCAAAATTCTATTTTAATGTTATATATATTTAGCAAAATATGTTACAATGTTTCGTATGTGATTTAAAAGGCATATACAATATTTTAATCTCGTTTTCCAATAAGTTTTGTAATCACAGATAGTACAAGACGTAAACATGGTATGATATATTTTTGTGATGAGTTTTAACACAGATTGAAATACACAAAAAATGCATTTGTTCAACAAAGAGATCAAACGCATGAAAAATTGCAACAAATATTTTTATATGTGTGTTCTAATAATTTATTAAGAGCATTTACTATTTGCGTAATTTTATTTTTATTGGAGAAAAAAAACAACCAGTTCATCTCCGAATGTGTAGTTTGTATGTCATCCTAATCGGCCTGTGTTTTGATAACTAACATACGGCGATGTTTTGGGTGAACGAAAAAAGGATATTGTTAATTTAGTCAATGTTATAAGTACGCATGTAATTATCTATTGAGTCATTGACCTTTATCATACAACGCCTAAAGGGCAAAGTGATTCATTACCTAAAATGCAAGACTTAGTACTTATTAAAACGTTCAATAAATCCTCAGTATGGTATTAAGTTTACGGGTAGAGACACAATAATGGGTTAGATAATTTATGTCAACAACAAAAGATGTGTTTCGAGTCTATATTAATGATTCTAAGGAAAAATATATAACACATTTTTAGACACTATTCTTGTATGAGTAAACTTATTTATCCGCAAAAATGTTAAATATTTTGTAAATTAACTGATTCATTCCTGGGTTGTTATAATTCCGTTTTGTTTATTTTGATTTAAAAAGGCTTAAGACGACATACGGACAAAAACAAGAAGACAAGATTTAATTGGGTCAAGGGCAACAGCGTTACATTCACTGCATGGTAATAAACGTGTGTGATACTACTTAACAACAATTTTGAAACCAATTATATTTCATTCATATCGACTTTGTGCAGGTAGTCTATCGTGCCTTAAATTTACAAACTTGAAATGTGAAAACAATTTACCCAGTAAGAAGGTAAAATTCATTTTTGTTTCAATATTTTATAAAGTAAATCTACTCTTTACATTTTCTTTCATATTTGTTAAAGTTTGTCTCCAGAGAATTTTCTGTTACTTTGAAATAAAAAATTAAGATGAGACCATCGGTTCAAATCACTGGAAGCTCTTTAAGATTGTAGCCATTTTTTGCTTTTTAGTCCCTTTATGGTTTACCGGATTGGACTTTAGGTTTACCCTCCGTCCGTCCGTCCGCCCGTCTGTCCGTCTGCTCTCACGGGACAGTGATAATGTTACTAGAGGAACAATAGGTTAGTGTTCTTTCTCCTTGATGTCATTCATTCCGTAATGCTTTTATGTGGCTATGTTTCTTTTGTGTGCCTAAAAAGAACAAAAGAGAGAACAATAGAGAAGCCACATTATAATTGTCCCGTTAGAACGTCCGATCCTCTATCCATTCGTCCATCTGTCCGTCAACCAGTCTGTCCGTCCACAAAACCGGATCCCGCGATAACGCAAATAGTACTGAAAATACTTTATGAAACTTTATATATTGACGAATGGCAGTATGGAGTTTAAAGATGTCTTTTTTTCTTCCTATGTTGGAAATTCTGGCTGTGGCAATAAGTAGACTTAAAATATGGCAAATATAGCACATCAAATGGATCCAGAGATAACGCAAAAAAAGCTGAAAATATTTGTATGAAACTTGAAAAATATGTAGATGGCAGTCTGCAGATTATGCACATCTTGTGTTTCTATGTTGAAAATTCGGGTAAATATGGCAACAAATAGACTGAATTTCAAGAATTGTGATTCTAGTTTTTACGCTTTTCCACCATAAGTACATTATTTCTTAAGGTATTTACTTCAAACTTTAAATATAAGTTTTTAGTCATCAACCGCATCATATGTGACAAGGTTTACAACTCTGGCACAAAATTTATCAGAATTACCTCTCTTGAACGAAAAAAATATTGTTTTTTTTTTAATAAATTCTTTATTTCTTAATGTATCTACAAACTTAACATATATGTTACTTATTATCACTCAAAATTTGTGAGAATTTCCAATACTCTAGCAAGATTATTTCTACAATTATGTCCCTTTTGAACATAGACTTTTTTTTTTGAAAAAATGGTATTTTTTACTCCAACTTCTTCATTCTGTATAGGATTTACTTCAAACTCCCATATCATTATATTTAGACAAGATTTTTAAATCTAGAATTAATATTTCCAGAATTATGTCCCTTTGACTTTTTCTTATGCATTCTTTAACTTTCTTATTTCGTCATGGATTTACTTCAAATTCGAAATAAACATTCATTATTAAAACCTACATTTTATTTTTTTATATTTTTTATCTTTGTTACTACTTTACATCTTAATGGTATATTTCAAACAAAATTTTTTATTTCATTTCTTATTTGTGACTATTAGTTGTATCTTTAAACTTGAAATAATTTTTCTTTTTGTTACAAACTAACATCATGTATGACAATGTTCTTAAATCTAGCATCTTTTTCAAGAGTTATCCTCTCTTTAAGAATTTTGCTTAAAAATGTTACAATTTTGGTAACAGTGGATGTTAAAATATAACTTTAGAGTCTCCCCTGCAGTCTGTCCTGTTTTCATAAGAACTGTTTCTGTCCTGAGATCACTTTTTAAAGAGATTTATTCCAACTAATTTTACTTAAAATTGAAGAAAAGTTGAAAACGTTAGTTATACTTATTCATCCCTGAGAAAATTGGGCCTTTTGATTATCTGTTGTATAAACATAATTTCCTTACTAAGCAGGGAAACATAACACATTACTATGGTGTAGACACATTTAGAACTCAAAAGATTGAAGTTCATCCATGTTATTCATTCAATAGTAAAATTGAATAGCCAATGGCCCATCATAATGTTGCTGGGGTTCTAACCGATAGGCGACTTATGGATTTCTTGCAATACAATCATATAACTGCCTTTCTTTTTCATTATTTATTTTTACTTGTATGATATTTGTTTAAAATCTCTACTCTTATCAGTTTTGTTGAATAGTTATGAGAGACAGAGAATTCATATCGGGGATTTTCATTTCATGAGATCCCCACTTTCGAAAGACGAGCGGAGATTTTAATTAAAAGATTCCTCTGTTTAACTTTCATGAACTCCCAATAACATGTTTCAAAACTGTACGATTTCAATTATTTCATTTTTATTTTGAATATAAAGACATCAACGATTTTAACTTTATAAATTCACAATTTAAATTTCAACTTATTGATAAATCTTCATAAATGTACGTGTTTAAAATTCACGAATTCGCCATTTCAACCTCGTGACTTAATTAAAAAAAACTTCATAAATTCACGTTTTTAAACCTCCCGTCTTTAATTTTTTATTTAAACTTCATGACTTTACAACCGTGATATCATGTTTCAAACTTTGCAATTTTAACCTCGTGAATTCATGATTTCAGTTGCAGAAATTCAAGATTTCATTATATAGCAATCATATCCCTGCAAACAAAATTTAAAGGGGATATACTGGAGACGCTATATTCCTTGTCATTCTGTCTGCTCTTGAAAAAGTTACCATGTTATTCTCAAAAGGTGATTTTTAAAAACGGTATCGTAAAACATTATTACATATTGTATGATAAAGGTTGGACCTGTAACGAAGATTATGGAGCACTTTTCTTTCTTTTAGGCAACATTTATGTCAGAATGATAATACCCGATTACGATACCTTGATGATATCTTTAATTTAAACAATAAATTCCTACTTTGATCAAATGGTGTCTTACATCTATCCAAAAACACTTCAACTGAATAAAACGCATTCTTTAAATTTTACATCATTTTTTTTTTTTTTTGGCATTTTTATATTACAGTCGATAACAATATTATTAACTCAACAATCTGTTATAAGAGAGATGACTTTGATTAAGTATAGTCAAATATCGATATTTAGATTGAGATGAATTCCATGCAACAGCTAACGGGGTATATGTTTCTCAATTAATTAGATTCGCCAGGATATGTAGCCTTAAAGAGGATTTTAATGAACGGAATATATTCATTACTAGCAAACTTCATAAACAGGGCTTCAGCTATAAAATTACTTAAATTCTTACTTAATTTTATAATCGTAACTTTAATTTCAAAATTTAATAGCGATTTGAAAACTCTTTTACGACTAGGGAGAAGCCAGCCTGATTTCTAAGGAGTTGCGATGAACAAACTACTTAAGATCTAGGGTCATGATTATTTTTCTGCTGCCTTTTCTAAAATGATTAAACGCTGTATTAAAAAAGGTTATGCCCCTTCTATTTTAAGACATACTGCATGCTTAATGTCCAACCCTTTCTTCTTCTGATAACATCTGATCAACCAAGTGGAAGACTCAATGATGAACAGTTCTAAAACCCCTTTGATACTGAATTATCTTACTTATCCTCTTCTGTCTTTCTTCGGTCAATGTAAGTGATTTTCTTTCTGCTTTGTCTTCCTTTAAGACATTAAGTACTTTTCTTTTGGAAGTTGAGTTTACTTTTATATGTATCTACATGATCATTTCTTTGCTTTAATTATTTCATCTTTTGTAACCATAACAACGGTTAGAATATCACTTGGCGGGAGCTCAAACGCTCCAGCAGTACTTATGCTGCGGACCGATCCAGGTGGTACCCCTCTGTGTTCTTCAGATTTAGTTATTGTTTATTGTTACATAAAATTGTGTGGATACTAAAGTTTCCTTCTCTTTTTCTGATTTATAAGAACATCCAGTTTGGTTAAGTCATTGTACCACACACTGTTTGGGTGTTCTGAGGTGCTCATTGCGGATGGTTCGGTGTTGGGGGATGCCTTCATTGAATGTCTCCCTTCCTTGTTGATTTTGTTTTTTTACATTGTTTGACAGTTTCACCTCATATTTATTCACTTGTGTTTATTTTGAATGTTTGAAACTTTTGCAAATGTTTTGTTTACCAGTTGCTGTACCTTTATACTTACCTGGGTTTTCTTGCATTTTATTTAAGTGAAAATAATCTATACTTTTCTTTCATTACAAGTCAGCATTTTTATACAATATAGTATGAAAAGATAAAATGATACCACCTTCGCAATTAAATAGTATGCATTTATTTCCAAAAGAAGATATCAGATATTAATATATCTCGCAGATAAGTAAGAGTTCATGAAGCTGGCTGCAGATTCTGATAATCTATAATGTTTTTAACTTGTCCAAAACTGTGACACGCCATCAAAAGACTTTGATAAATCAACTAAGATAGCAGCCGCATAATTATTGTTTTCTTCAATCCTCAAGAAGTCTTTATTTAAAGCACAGCGTTTATTATCAAATATTTTAAACATAATCAGATGACTGACCAGTTGGTACTTTTTTCCAAAATTGGTGATGGAATAGGCAAAAAACTTCTAGCCTACTGTCATAGCATCTTTTGTGTTCAATAAATGTTTGACTTGTGCTAGTTTAAGTTTTGGAAGAAATACATTGCATTTAATTGTGGTATTTGTAAGGTTTAACAAAAACCATGAGGGCTTGCTTAAAATTTTGGATTTTTTTTTTTTTTTTTTTTTTTTTTTTGTTGGCATTCATAACAGTCTCATAATCACACAGCCATCAACATGCAAAACTGCTCTTGATGGTATTTGGTCATATTTAAGTATCCTACAAGTAACTGTTATACAATGTGTAGAAGCAATGACAGCCATCAGCCAGTAGGATAAGGTAATAACCCCAAATTCGTGAGGCAGCTTTCAAGAAAGTCAATGTTCTTCAAATTGCTTGTCGCTTCTTTACCCACCTCTCAACAATTATTTGTTGTCTGTTGAAATCCTCGAAAACTTATATTTCTTTTCAATAGGCGTAAAATTTTCAAATCCAAATCAAATTTCTTCAAATCCAACACAATATTTTATTCCCTCTTTAATGAAAGTGGACCAGACCCTCGCATAGGATAGCCTTGTATGTTATTCCGCCGATTTTATGGATAAAAGCTTGTTACTTTTGTATCTTCTAGAATTATATGTTTTATATATTTAAGTAACGATCATTATAATTTTTCAATGTTAATCATGAAATAAAATAAAATGAAAATGAAGTCACCCAGTTGAAATTGGTCAAGACTTGATTAAATGTCATGAATAAAATGTTGAAATCGTTAATTCGTGTATTTGAAGACGCGAATTCGTGAAAGTTAATTTTCTTGATTTCAAGAGGTTTTGAAATAATGATGTCAAAAAGGTGAAATACTGAAGTCAAGAAGTTGACATCGTTCATTTGAAAACGTTAATGAATGAATGAATAATTGAATTTACGAAGTTTAAATCATGAAGAAAACTAAAAGGATAAAATTGTAAAAGATGAATTCCCTACTGTGTACTATATCTATAACATTTCTAAAGGGATCAAGCTGGTTTTTAACCACTGCAGGGAAAGCGGACAACCTTCAATAACAGATTGTACCCGTACGTTATTCCAATATTTCAATACCGAAGCACTGTGGGGGACTGAAGATTGTTTGAATAATAAGGTCAGCTTTTACATTTGTGAGAAACCGTTTTTAGATGACGGGAATTACACAAAAGGTATATTTCATTGCTATTTTTACACTTGTTTTGTGACAGATACAAAAAAAAATAGTTATGATTTTCAGATTTTTAATCATTTTTTTTAATTCTAAGGAATTTATTTAGTAGTGATAATATTCTCAATGAGACCATGATGATATTAACTAGTCTTTGTACATAGAGAGACATGTAATCTGTAAGCCGTACATGTTTGGTTAATAAATATAAACTTACGTGATTGAATATTTTTTCATAAATTAGTGTTTATGAAACAGTTATAAATACAACTAAAGAGAAAATAATAATTCATCGTTAAGAATAAGAGAAAACTATTGTATGGCAGCAAAAAAACAATAAGGCATATTATGATATTTGATATTTATTTTGATAACCTCTCCATATCGTAAAATCATTATGATTCAGACATGAATATCATTATGATTTTAAACAATATTTTTATATGTTCAGAAAAAGGGAATGCTGAATTGAAATAAAGTATCATATATATAATCAAGTTTCATACAGCTATGTAATAAAGTAAATAAATCAATTAAGAATACTTTTATTTTGAAACAATTATTTTACTATGGCCTTTTTGTATCGTAATATTAGACATATTTGTACATTCTGATCATCTGAAATGCTGAAAGATGACCCCCCTCCCCCCGAATTTATTAGTCTAAGACACAACTGCATTATAGCAAAGTTCAATTGCAATGGAAACAAAGCGAAATCCATCTTTTCTGAGGTCAAAAAGCCTAAAGACATAAAATTTTATTTTTTGAATTGTTTAGCTGAGACTCTTTATACAGAAAGATTTATTGAGATTATTGAGAAATCATTAGAAATAAAATGAAAATCGCAAATGGACAACGCATTTTGTCATGTTTTTTGAAAATCGCAAATTGACAACGCGTTTTGTCATTTTTCGCACTAAGAATTATTATCTGGAAAACGGCTCTGAAATTTTTCTCTCAAGTTATTGGTTTATACCTTCATCAAAAAGATCATTAATATCGAAAAGTTATTTCCTACCTCATGTTAAAAAACATCAGTGGAATCCATTTAACAAATATTGAACTAACAGTGGATCTTAGAAATCACCGATTTAAATCAAATTTGTTCATACATAACTGGAAGTGCCACTATCATGGCGTGAATACCCCCGAATAACATTTTTTTCAGAATTAAGAGTGGTCATTTAGAGCTCAAGGACAACCTTCCAGCCAAATCTGAGGCTAGTAAGCCAGTGCATTGCTTAGCTATGTATTCTTCATGTTTTAGTGGAAAAGTCAGAGTGAATTTTACCTCACTTACTGACCTCAAAACTGACACTGCCACTGCATTGCTTGAACATCCCTCAATGCATGCAGCCTTGCCTTGGGGTATTTAATGATGAATATATGAGAACATAATTATATGCTTCAAATGGCAAAATGTCAAAATCAATTCACTGTGGATAGGCATTCTTAAGCATTTGAGCAAACAAGCTTTTTGTAGTAAAGCCCCTGTGACCTTGACCTTTGATACAGCCACCTTAAAATTCATAGGGGTCATATACTACTCATAACCAACCTCATTACCAATATGAAGAATGTTTACAAAGCATTCTTAAGTAATTGAGCAGACAAGTTTTTTTTTCAACTAAAGGCCCCGTGACCTTGACTATTGATCCATCGACGTTAAAATCAATATGGGCAACTTAATGGTCAATGTGGCTAAAAGGATTCTTATGTTATTGGGCAT
Source organism: Ruditapes philippinarum (assembly GCF_026571515.1). NCBI lineage: Eukaryota > Metazoa > Mollusca > Bivalvia > Venerida > Veneridae > Ruditapes > Ruditapes philippinarum. Next base: position 18,909 of record NW_026861055.1, read on the forward strand.
ACAAGCATTTGACCTTTGACCTAGTGACTTCAAAATGATATGGGTCATTTCCTAGTCATAATCAACCTCAATACCAAATATGAAGACTGTTGACCAAAGCATTCTTAATCAATTGAGTGGACAAACTTTTTGAAGTTAATGCTCAATTGACCTTAACCTTTGACCAAATGACCTCAAAAGCAAAAGGGGTCACCAAATGCTCATAACTAACCTCCATGCAAAATATAAGGACTGTGTGTCAAATGATTTTTAGGTTATATTGCGGACAATGTTTTTAAAGTCAAGGCCCCTGTCACATTGATCTTTGACCCAGTGACGTCAAAATCGATATGGGACATCTAATGATTAAACGCCGTGCCAATTACGAAGACATTGGGGCAAAAGATTCTCAAGTTATTTGGCAGACAATCTTCTTAACGTCAATGTAATTCTGACCTTGACTTTTGACCTAGTGACCTCAAAATCAGTAGGGACCATTTACTTATCATAATTAACATCAATTTCAAATATGAAGTCTGTTGACCGAAGCATTCTACAGCAACTGAGCGGCCAAGCTTTTTGAAGAAAGGACCACTGTGACTTTCAACTTTGACCCAGTGACATCAGAAGCAATATGTGTCATCTTATTTTCATGCCGAACGTCCATGATAAATATGAAGACTATGGGTCAAAGGAATCTAACGTTATTGTGCGGATAAGCTTTTTCAAGTCAAGGCTCCTGTGACTTGACCTTTGACCCAGTGACCTAAAACTCAATACGATTCATTTATGAATCATGACTAATCTCCATGCCAAATATGAAGACTGCGGATCAAATGATTCTAAAGTTATTGGGTGGACAATTATTTTTAGTCAAGGCCCCTGTAACTCTTGAACTTTGACCAAGTGACCTCAAAAACAATAGGGGGCAATTAATGGTCATTGCTAACCTCCATGCTAAATATGACAACTGTTGGTCAAATGAGTCTAAAGTTATTGGGCGGACAAGCCTTTTTAGTCAAGGCCCCTGTGACTTTGACCTGGTGACCTCAAAAATCAATAGAGTCATCTACTTATCATGACCAATCTTCATATCAAATTTGAAGAATTTTGGTCAGAGGACTTTTAAGTTATTAAGCGGATAAGTTTGTTTTAGTCAAGGCCCCTGTAACTTTGACCTTTGACCCAGTGACCTCAAAATCAATAGGGGACATTTAATGATCATTATTAACCTCCATGCCAAAAATGAAAACTGTTGCTTAAAAGATTCTAAAGTTATAAGGCGAACAAGATTTTTTAGTCAAGGCCCTTGGGACCTTGACCTTTGACATGGTGACCTCAAATTCAATATGTGTCATCTACTTATTATAGGCAAAACAAATAAAAGCCAATCAATTTTCAGGCTAAAATTATAAATTTGACCTTGAAGATCAATGTCATATTTATGTCAATGTAAATATCTTACAATATATGTTAGAAAACGTCGTGACAATTTTTCCTTTTAGGTTGTAATAAATTGTTTGGATATGTTTTGAAAAAGGAACATAATAATTAGTTGAGGGTCATGTGCATTTGAAAGTCAATGTCATACTTGAGTTATTTCACATGGCAATGCTTAAGTGTTGTTTCATCTTAGTGTAAATCATTTCATACAAAACAATGCTTTGGTAAGTTGTATAAAAATCAAATTAATTTGAGATTCACTTATATGGACACTTTGTTGGAATACTTTATTTGACACTTGTTTCCTTTAACTGTTGTTTAGTCTACAAATGAATCAAGTTCGTCTAATTAATTACAAAAAAATTATTTAAATAAGTTGGCAGTTGGCATTGACGTTTCAT
>NW_026861056.1:0-164424 GCF_026571515.1 Ruditapes philippinarum
ATGTAAACGTAATTTAGTGATGTGTGACATAAACGTGCACGTACTTCAAGTTAGTTTGGGAAATTATGTTACTGTTACCGCGACAAACTTCAAAATAAATAGACAAATAAATAAATAAAACCATAAAAAAACACAAACAACGGAAGTTGTGATCCAGGATATGTGTCTCTTGCGTGCCTAGCTGTGTCTCTAATCCCTAGATTGAAATTTTTGACAAGAAAAGTAACGTGACACGCACTCGCTCAAAAACATTTTTAGCGATAGAATTAAAATTCACCATTATTTCTTGAATTTCACGGAAACACGCTTTTGTTTGGACAAACTGCCTAATTATGATAAAATCACCATCAAACAATATAGTGTGGTGTTTGACCAAATTTGTTATGCAACAAGTTCTGTAAAATGGCATTATCTCTCTTGACTCATAAGTCATGCAGTTTGTGTCCAAAATAATATAAAAATAATATGTAATATTATATATTTTGACACCACAAGAAAGCCCGACTTCAATAACAGGATGTGATTATTTTCTGACTTAAGTTTTCTGAAGATTTACATTCACAAAGTAGAAAAGTTGAGATGTAATTTAGTTAATTTAAAAAGACAATTTACCTTTTTCTGTGACTAATTCCAATAAGCTAAATTGATGAAAACAGCACTTTAATTAAAGCTGTGTATAAAAAAAAATGAAATCATGTTATTTTTGTCATTTTTATATAGCTAGAAATCCATATTTGAGTTATGAATTCTATGATTACTCTTCAAATAAAACATTTATATAATATATGCCGTTTTTAGTAATTTAAACTGTAAAAGCTCATTCTATCAACAATCAGAAAAAAATAGTTTTGTTGCACAGCATATAAAACAAGCATTTAATATACCTATCAACGAAATCAGTATTCCGGGTAACTTATATTATAAATAATTAATTTGAAAGTATTTAATTGGTCATTATAGGCAAAATGAAAGAAGTCTTTTGGAGGGTATGAACATATAGTATACAATAAACTGAAATGTTGCATCGCAAAATAATTCGGTTTGTTGGTTAGTTTAAAGTAAAAGACACTTGTTTCTTAGCCGCAAGTAACGATCAGTGGTTACAGAAAACAGGCTTAATTACGACCATTGACGTTCAGTTAATTAAAAATTGTACTGGTGTGTATATAAAATGTCACTAACACTTGAGAACTTATTTTGTATGAATGAAGCAATAATAACATAAATGTACTTTTTTATGTAAAAAATATCCACAATTCCTTGAATAAAAATATTCACGCTGTTTCGGTGTCTTCAATGTTTACTTAAATAGCTACGATGATATCAGAGTACAAAAATAAACAGTAAGTACTTTTAATGGCTTCATTAGTAATGACGAGAAAGAATGTAATAAAAACAAGTTCGTTTGATGATCCATTTGACCTTTACGTACTAAATATAAAACATATTCTCTAAGGTGTAAGAGCATAGATTGGCACAGCATGAAACAATTTCAAGTTTTATTTGCCAAGGAATTACATCACTGTTGGAGATTATAACACTTTGCAGATATACATTATAACACAAAGAATTAGCATCACTTATGCAAATATAAATCGGAATCAAGTAGATATATCTCCCCTGAACAAGAAAATAGATCTATTTAGATACCTTCTAATCTATACTGATTTTTTGTTTGACTTCAAAAGAAAAAATCTATGTTATTATGTGTTCCGAAATTTTTTAATACACTTTCAATAAATGTTAAATAAATATTGATTTATTGCATCTATAATAAGTTTATCCTATTTTGCTCACCTTGGATAACTCTATTTTATTTCAAAAGAAAACTATAATAATTTTAAAAACGATATGAATACTGTAACACAAAAATATTTGATATGACTAACACGATAAAAAAATGAAAAACTGGTTTAACAATGGTAAGGGTTTACGGCTAAAAAGTTTAGACGGGCATTATCAGTTCTTGACACTAATATAAGGGCCATTTCTCTGTAAAAAGGTAAAAGATATGAGACATTAGCACAAAAATGTACAAAATTATAATTTTAGCCTTCCATTTTTAAGCATTAAAAAAAAGAATTTTATGTCTCAAAGTCAGTTTAGTCTTAAATAATAATTCTGAAATCGTATTTTCTCTTAATCAATGTTATATTTAAATTTTTCGCACATTTGAATAACATTATGTCCTTTGCTCGTATAAAGGATCTAATATTGATTTCATACTTCATTTAGTAGCTCGGATTAAAATTCCGAACATATCCGTACCTCATGAACAAATTATGTCAACATTAATTTTGCGCTTGTCATTTTATAATGAACCTATAAAAAATACAGACTGTAATAATCTTAAATGACCTTCCGAGACTTAAAATAAATTAATGTTCTTAAAATTCTACTTTCTACTCTACACTAATGTTATATTTAACCTTTTTTTCTTTTTGCTATTCATTTGTGATACATTATGTCGCTTTGAATGTGATAAGGTAATATGATTCATATTATTTGAGCGTGTTTGTTCCGATACTTATTCGTACCCTACTTTTTGGCGTCCGCGCCGAAGCGCGGCGCCCTTATGGAATGAAATCAGATTTTGTGAAAGGGCGACAGCAACTTCTCGAGCCTTTTAGTCAGTCATAATAAAAGCCGGTCATTCCGATCGGTATGAGGGTGCTTGATTATTAATTAAGAATGAAATGTCGCGATATGTTACAATGAATAGCGAACTAGAGAATTTTCGCAATGCAAACATTTTCAAATGAAATAACCTTTTCCGTCAAAAAATCGCGCTCTTCGGGTTTTTTATTTATCATTTTGTAGTACACAGTGGGTTATCATGGTATTTTATTGTTGTACATGTATACTAGAATGATCAGTTGATGACCTAAATATTCCGAAAATCTATTTATAGATATATCTATTTATCACTCCTATCGGTAATTACCGGTCTCTCCCGGTCTATTTTGACCGGGATTTACTAGTGACCGGCGAATAGTACCACACGTTTATTGTCCGGTCTCTCCCGGTTTTGAAGTAGATGTTTGATATCGTTACAATTAAAAAAAAACAACAACAACAACAATAGCATGTTTCATTTTATCTATTTGAGATAAAAACAATAAAAATGTACAATAATTGAGAAAAATGTACAATTGTACGGTATTAATATGACATTATCAACTTTGAAACATTTTATCTAATTTGTTATCCGTGTTTAGTAAAGATGTCGAGGAATTATTCAAAGTTACGAATTAGATTTTACGAATTATTCAACTGATTGATAATTTAAAAAATGATAAAGAAAAATACAAATGTACATGTACATGGTTTAAGAATAAACAATATTATATATTGAAAGATAAACCATAATTTACTGACTTTTTCCAGTTAAGTTTTGACTTATAATCGTCGGTTAATATGCCATTTGAATTCTTAAAATTTATTTTACAATTTTAATAAAAAAAGAGTTGTAAAACGCAGTATTAAAATAGCACATAAAACACAAAAAAGAAAAGAAAACAATATTCATAAAATTTGTATGTTTTTTTATTAAAATTAATAGATATTACATTTATTGTATAATAAACAATTATGCTCAACATGATCAACATGGTTATATAATCAGTGTCATATTTTTACTAAGTGTGAACAGATACCTTAAGAGGGGGTCTTCGCTAATAGCGATAACATAATAAGGGACAATTACAAAGGTGTGGTACGTGTTGATCATGCGTTACACATATGGATTATAAATGATTGTATACATGTATATCTGTTGCTATTAATTACCACGATCATAAAGAAATAACAAGTAATAGTCTAATCTCTAGCATGCCAATCAAAGTTCATAATGAACAATGTCTTTCGTCCGCTCATTCATATACATTTCTGGTTGTTTATAAAAATATCTTGTCATCATTTGTCTAGCTAGTTCATCTTCACTTGCTGCATTTCTTGCTTGGACGCCCTTTGATGCTTTGCATCAATGCTTTTCTTGTAATGTATTTGTATTTAACGTAAATACCTATATATATATGTATATTATTTTTCCAGTGATGTATTTACCATTCCCACTGCTAATAATCTTGTTTATAAATTTGCACACATGTTATTGCAGAATTTAATATTTTGTAATCTGTGTCTTCCAAATAATAGCATGTTCTGTTCTGTTCTGTAACAAATAAAATTTTAATAAGTTCTACTGAATTAAATATTTCTTTTCATGTAATCGCATGGTTATTTGCAGTTTTACATTAAACATTAAAAATGCACTTGTAAGCATATGTTCAAATTGTTTTAATTTCCTGTTTTAGCAAAATACTTCATTAAAATCAATTATTTTTTAAAATACATTTCTAATATTAAATGTATCATAAATTTAGAATTAAACAAAGCATGCATTTATTTACCTAGTTGGTAGCATAATTGTGATATGGAAACCGTTTTAAGAACAAACATGTCAGAAGAAGGCCGGATATAATACACCCAAAATAACTCTCGCTTTCTTTCGGCAATTATCGTAATAACGGTTTTTATATATTTTTATTACCTTTGCGGTAGAGTTTTCAATTTTGGCTTTATTTTTTAAATAATGGCAATAAGGCGGTTCGTTATACCGGTGATTGAGCTAGCTCGAAACTATGAAAACAAATAAACTCGGTTTAGTCAAGAGGTTAACATTAATGACTTTTAATTATAAGAAATATTTGTTTTAAAAGATAACCGTCAGGTAATATGTGTGCAGAAAAACAAACTGAGCGCATTTAAAACGTAAAAATATTTTCGAAACCGAGTTTCAGTATTTAAGTATTGATGTAAATAGTGTGCATTTATAAAAAAAACAGTTCTCATAAGAGTTCAAATCGTCCTTGGAAATACCCTCTTGTGTTATCATTGACATGTTCACTGGCTAAAAAATAACCTAACACCTTCTACAATGAGGAAAATAAATAACCTCTTAATTGAAAACATGATATTATAATTAAATGTGCCGGGAGTAAAAACACGTTAATAACTGACTACGGGGCACAATCAGTTCATGAGTCATTCGTGCTAAAACGTGACTAGAAATCATCCTATATGACTTATTTTCACAATAACTATACACATTTGATTCATTGTAAAACAAACATGAAATTAATTTCTACTTTTCTAATAAATATGATTATTTAAATTGTGTTTTAATAAAATATCTAGTCCTGCATTTAGTATGCATGTATCGTGGACGTAACAATAAAACATTTAAGATCGTAAACAAACATCAAATGATTACATTGATCTCATAGTTTGATGTGATGCTTTTGCTTATGGGGCTCCAATAAATATTCAATGAGATCATTAAATTTTATGGTTTGATGGTTGTTTCAAGTACCATATTCTCTCAGGGGATATACCTTTACGGTAAAATATCCACGTGATGCATTTATGAGAATAGTATCAATTATTTACAGTTATAAATTTTTTAAATTGTTAAATTGTATCATACGATCTCAATTTTAATTGATTTTTTAGATTTATTGTTTTGTTCTATTTATATATAATGTTTATTTCAAAGTTACGTTCTATTACCTCAGCAAAATTCAAATGCTATGTTGCGACAGTACACTTAAATGACTCCATAAACTTATTAATCTACGTTGTAAATATATTTCTTACTATATGTTCCCGCACTTTGTAATAAGATAAATAAAGAACACAGTGATAGTTTTCTCATCCTATTAAAATTTAAAGAGATTCAATAACCCGCATCCGTTACCATAATTCAATTGTTTTCTTCTTCTTTCTTTATTCAAAGTGACAGCATTGAAATCAGAACCATGCATGGACTTTAAGATATTCTATGTGCATCTTTTGTTAGAATACTTTTATGGCAGAAATGTATTGAATCCTATGGTATTCTTACAGAAAAATGTCTAATTTGATTACTCGTATAAGGAAGTACACATTATGTTTAAGAAGTTGCATTACCTTTTAATGGTCAAGTTAAGTTTGTCATTTCTAACAAATCTGCCAGTTTTTATGACACTTAATGTATTCATACTGTTTATTTTTAGTGTGTAGCGCTCAAAACGTAACCTATTTTCGCTGTGTTTAATAATACAACTTAAAGGAGACTATGTAGCAATTATCTGTATTTTCAAACACGTAATTTGAGCTTAATGTAACGTTAATCAAACGTAAGAATAATTTAAATAAAAATTGAGACAAATATTTAGAATATGATTTTCTTTAGAAAAAGATTCGACCTATTCTAGTACTTTTCCAGTATTGATGTTACTAAAGTTTTTAGCTTGAAATTTGATGCTATATTAGTGTTTGCCAATAAATGCACACAGTAATAACTTAAAAACCTGTTGACAATAGTAAGTACCAATGTCCCTAACAAACAGTACTCATCCTAAATTATGTGATTGTGGTCTATATGTATTATTTACATTATTAAAGACTATTTTAACTCTACCTTTAACTTTTAATATTTTATTTAGAAAAGTATACAGAGAACAGAAATACACACATTAATAACTGGAAAACTATTGTAAAAAAGTAGGTACCACTGTCCCTTACAAGTAGTACCCATGGGACACATTAAAAACTGGAGAACTATTGTAAAAATGTAATTAACACTGTCCCTTACAAGCAGTACATTAAGAAATGATGTGATTGTGGTCAATATGTATTATAGACCTTGTTCAAAACTAATTTTAACTTTAAATGGAACGTTTAATGTTTTATTTCAGACAAGTGTACAAAAAATACACTAAGTATGAATGATGCTAAAAATCACTCATTTATCTGTCATTACCGATGATGTTGCTCCAATTAAAATTTTAATTTTCTCACAGATTCCGCTTTGAAATGGGAAAGTCGTTAAATACCGAAATATACATAATCTAACGGCAAATTAAATACATTTTATGGAATTGAATTGTCTTCCAAGAACAGTAACATGTTATAGAATTAAAACATATTAAGTGTATCATATGTTGCTAATATAACAACGAAGGCGGTAAAAAAAATGGATTGTTTTGATTGAAAGCGAATCTTTCACAACAGTTGATACTAAAAGTTGTTTAAAATATTGAGTTGTGCTTTGAAATTGAAAATGAATTCCCTCTTTTAATGCGTTGATAATTAGGATCATCATCATTAGTAGAAATAATTGATTTCCTTCATTGAAAGAAATCCATCAATCTCAAATATCCATTAGAATTTTATTTGTTCCATGTCTTTCTTTATTTGTGAACTTTAAAAAATGAGATTACTTGTCTCATCTGTACATCACGTGCATATTAAGTGCTACAGTGGGACGCGTGCTTTGAAAGGATTAAATAACCTTAAACAAAATTCATGCAAATATCACGTAAAAGAATTAATGCCTTAAATGATAGAGGAACAATTTTGAAGCAGATAAATTTACATCTTCACTGTAAGACCATTAATGCGTTCAAATCCCCAATGCTTTCAATTCCTTGTTATAAAAATAAAACAAACATATTCCTAAAATAAAAGACATACATAACTGACTCTAATGGTGCAGTATGAATTATTCTATGTAATGGTGCATAATCACGCCCGTTTAATAATAATAATTCACAACGAGTGTAAAATGTCCATCGGTAAAAATGTTGTGAGCAACTTCCGTTCCTCGTTGTGAGCACCCATCTATGACGTGTGACACGATAAACAAGGTGAGTTTTTCATAATTTTTTAAGAGTACAGACATTTATGTAAACATATCGTTATGCAGTTAGCTAGCGATGTGTTTTCCGAGTATGCACATGTAAAGATATTGCCTGTTGGTCGACAATTTGATGGAAATACCGTGCGACGCAGTCACTCGGGGTAGCTGGAAAACTGGAGACAACTTCTCTCCGGACCAAATTTAACATTGAAAACGTCCATTCTGGTGAAGTTTTGTGCATTCTAACCTAAAACAGCTGCCCACAAGTCTTCAGCGTAAATTATTATCTGAAAGTCTTTATAGAAACAAAGATATACCTTTTTTTGCTTTAATCCTCGTTGTGAGCACCATAACCTCGTTGTGAGCAAGACAAGCGCAGTGCTTGTCTGGTTTTAATATGTAATTCAAATGGCGATTTTCAATCTACCAAAAGCAATCAAAACGTTTTTGCACAATAGTTTTTCTTTGCAATAGTTCTTCTTTTTCTTTGCAATAGTTCTTCTTTTAAAGTATAAAAATCTATGGTCTTGAAACTTCATAGGATAATAGATCTCAATAAGAAAAAGGGCAGTGCATAAGATCCGGTACTCTGTATTTCTTATTTTTTGAGTTATTGCCCTTTGTTAATTTTCATACTTTATTTTTGTCCAGGCTATTTCTCCTAAAGTATAAAAGCTATGGACATGAAACTTCATAGGATGAGAGATCTCATTAAGAAGAAGTGCAGTGCCCAAGAATTGGTACTATACATATCTTATTTTTTGAGTTATTGTCAGTTATTGTTAATTTTCATACTTTATTTTTGTCCAGGCCATTTCTAATAAATTATAAAAGCTTTAGACTTGAAACTTAATAGGATGATAGATCTTATTGATAAGAAGTGCACTGCACAGAAACTGCTGCTCTGCATTTCTTATTTTTTGAGTTATTGCCCTTTGGTGATTTTCAAATTTCACTTTTGTCCTGGCCATTTCTCCTAAACTATATTGTTCACAAGGCGACACATCCGACTCGCGGTGTTCTAGTTTTGTTTACCATTATCTATTAAGCTAAGAATATACTTGTGTAGTGTTAAAAGTTACAACACACTAAATACACTAAATAAGTAACCCTCCGTCGCATAATAACAGATTATAGTTCTTAGCTTAATAGATAATGTAGAGCATTTTTCATGATTTTAGTTGCACTGTCTTTGCTAGAAAGCTCATGACAGTCTGTGTTTGACATTTAAATAGCATTTTCATCATGAAATAGTGGCATTTTTAGAAATCTTCTTGACTTCTTAGGTGTTACACCACTAGTACAATTTTGGGTTAGCTGATTTTACAGTGTGTTTGACTGAAAAGAATGTTTTGCAAGAGACATGACCCCAACTTTTCTTTTGATTTTTGTGTTCAAATATGAATCAAATCCGTTTACTTATAAGGAAGTTATGGCCAATGTTAAAGTTTTCGGACGGATTGACGGACTGACGGATATTAATTAATATGCCTCCCTTCGGAGTATGCACAACGTCTTGCAAAGAAATGCTGCTGTGCAAAAACGTTTTGATTGATTTTGGTAGATTGAAAATTGTATTCTCGCCATTTGAATTACATATTAAAACCAGACAAGCACTGTGCTTGTCTTGCTCACAACGAGGTTATGGTGCTCACAACGAGGATTAAAGCAAAAAAGGGTATATCTTCGTTTCTATGAAGACTTTCAGGTAATAATTTACGCTGAAGACTTGTGGGCATCTGATTTAGGTGAGAATGCACAAAACTTCACCAGAATCGACGTTTTCAATGTTGAATTTGGTCCGGAGAGAAGTTGTCTCCAGTTTTCCAGCTACCCCGAGTAAGTGCGTCACACGGTATTTCCATCAAATTGTCGACCAACAGGCAATATCTTTCCATGTGCATACCCGGAAAACACATCGCTAGCTAACTGCATTCCGATATGTTTACATAAATGTCTGTAATCTTCAAAACTTATGAAAAACTCACATTGTTTATCGTGTCACACGTCCTAGATGGGTGCTCACAACAAGGAACGGAAGTTGCTCACAGCATTTTTACCGATGGACATTTTACACTCGTTGTGAGTTAAACGGGCGTGATAATACATGGTCTGTGATTGTCTCGATGAAAAGAAAAGAAAAAGAGTACATCATTTTTGAAACGGTGAAATTGTCGATTAATCAACCCACGACTTTTCACAAACATAACAAAATGATACTGCAACAAATGAAAAATATTTTGAATTATAACAGAAACAAAAGGAAAGCGCACAATTATTGATTTTTATATAGTTGAGTCACTTGGTTCATGGAAATATTATAAAGATATTACTTGAAATTCAATTGACAGATCCTGATTTTGATAGGTTAGGGTCATATAGGAATCTATCCATTGAAAGTCAAACCGGAACTTTGATATGATTTCAATCAGTTAGTAAATGAATTGAAAACGTATGTTAAAAATGCTGATTGGGCCATGAAATTCCTGGCAACAAATTGTTGATTTCTTTTGATACCATGTGCAATCTGTGGATTTGATGTAATAATTGTACATTTTCATTAATATATATTAATATCAAATTAGGTATGATTTTATTAATTTTACAAAACAATTACTATTTGTAGTGTACTTTAATTTACGTACCAACCATAAAAACAAAAAGATTGTCAATTTAAAGGCAAATATTTTTCATTCTTGTTAATACTTTTTTTTTGCTAATGTTTTGTCTTAAATTGTAATTACAACATATAAATAGTGTTAGAATATTCTACATGATTGCTTTCCGAAGTATATTCGATCCCTTCTTGAGGGACCACTATATACTGGGCTTAACATGTTTTAATAGTCACGCCTGATTCATGCTTCATGTCTTATATCCAACTATAGCTCGGGTTTAGATTCTAAATGAATCTCCCCAACAGTGGTATTCAAACCCACAACCTCTCTGTATAAAAGGGTATAAAGCTATAATAGCGTATGAAATTTGTTTATAAATCTGTAAAACCTAATTTTAATAACGTTTACGGCGTCATCATTTTGTCAAATTTCGATGATCTTTTTCAAGCCTTTTGTCCTACCTGTGTGACATAAACGTGCACGTAATTCAAGTTAGTTTGGGAAATTATGTTACTGTTACTGTTACTGTTAACTTCAAAATAAATAGAAAAATAAATAAATAAAATCATAAAAAACACAAACAACGGAAGTTGTGATCCAGGATATGTGTCTCTTGCGTGCCTAACTTTGTCTCTAATCTCTGGCTTGAAATTTTTAACAAGAAAAGTAAGGTGACACGAACTCGCTCAAAAACATTTTTAGCGATAGAATTCAAATTCACCATTATTTCTTGAATATTACGGAAACACGCTTTTGTTTGGACAAACTGCCTATTTATGATAAAATCACCATCAAACAATATAGTGTGGTGTTTGACCAAATTTGCTGATTTTTGTAGGAAGTTTTTTTATGCAACAAGTTCTGAAAAATGGCATTATCTCTCTTGACTCATAATTCATGCAGTTTGTGTCCAAAATAATATAAAAATATGTAATATTATATATTTTGACACCACAAGAAAGCCCGACTTCAATAACAGGATGTGATTATTTTCTGACTTAAGTTTTTTTGAAGATTTGCATTCACAAAGTAGAAAAGTTAAGATGTAATTTAGTTGATTTAAAAAGACAATTTACCTTTTTCTGTGACTAATTCCAATAAGCTAAATTAATGAAAACATCACTTTAATTAAAGCTGTGTATAAAAAAAAGAAATCACGTTATTTTTGTCATTTTTATATAGCTAGTACTGAGTACAGACAACCCATATTTGAGTTAAGAATTCTATGATTACTCTTCAAATAAAACATTTATATAATAGTTGCCCTTTTTCAATAATTTATATTATAAAAGCTCATTTACAATCTATCGTTCTATCAACAATCAGAAACAATAGTTTGTTGCACAGCATATAAAACAAGCATTTAATCTACTTCTCTACGAAATCAATATTTCTGGTAACTTATGATAAATAATTAATTTGAAAGTATTTAATTTGTCATTATAGGCAAAATGAGGGAATTCTTTTGGAGAGTATGAACATATAGTACATGTATACAATAAACTGAAATGTTGCATCGCAAAATAACTCGGTTTGTTGGTTAGTTTAAAGTAAAAGACATTTTTTCTTAGCCGCAAATAACGATCAGTTGTTACAGAAACAGGCTTAATTACGACCGTGTACGTTCAGATAATTAAAAATTGAAAATTGTACGGGTGTATATATAAAATGTCACTAACACATGAGAACTTATTTTGTATGAATGAAACAAGTAATAAAAAGAGCACCGAAACACGAGGCTATCTGATTTGTACGAGGGGGCGTAGCCCCCGAGTATTAATTAGATTGCAGAGTGTTTTGGTGTTCTTTCTCTTTTGTATCATTGTCAAACATAAAAACACGTTCCTTGTTGTCACAATATGAAACCCCCCAAAAAAGTAACCAATGAACGAGCATCTGAATGTCATGTTTCTGTCGCGTTTCCTTTCTCTGCCGTCACAATAAGTAAACCCCAGCAAAAATGAACCAATCAATGGGCGTGCTCAGGAGTGCGGGTAACTTATACCTGCACTCCAGTTAACGCACTGTGCATGTTTATCTATACGATATAACTCTGACGCATTCTCAACAGAAAGGTCCCCAAGCTATGATACAATAATTACATAATTGTACTTTATTACAATGTATATGAAACTTGATTTGTTCCTTTGAAGCGCTGTTATGTATTAATTATATCCACAATCCCTTGATCAAAACATTCACGCTGTTTCGATGAATTCAATGTTTACTTAAATAGCTACGATAATGTCAGAGTACAAAAATAAAAATAAATATGTAGTAAGTACTTTAAATGGCTTCATTAGTTATGAAGAGAAAGAATGTAATAAAAACAAATTCGTTTGATGATCCATATGACCTTAACGTACTAAATATAAGACATATTCTCTAAGGTGTAAGAGCATAGATTGGCACAGCATGAAACAATTTCAAGTTTTATTTGCCAAGGAATTACATCACTGTTGGAGATATTAATTATAACACGTTGCAGATATAAATTATAACACAAAGAATTAGCATCATTTATGCAACTATAAATCAGAATCAAATAAATATACCTCCCCTGAAGAAGAAAATAGATCTGTTTAGATACCTTCTAATCTATACTGATTTTCTGTCTGACTTCAAAAAAAAACAATCTATGTCCTTATTTTTTCCAAAATTTTCTAATACACTTTCAATAGATGTTAATATTGATTTATTGCATCTATAACAAGTTTATCCTATTGTGCTCACCTTGGATAAATCTATTTTATTTCAAAAGAAAACATATTTTCTTTTTTAGTAAGTTTAAAAACGATATGAATACTGTAACATAAAACTATTTGTTATGACTAACACGATGATAAAACTGGTTTATTAATGGTAAGGGTTTACGGCTAAAACATTTAGGAAGGGCTTTAAATTCAAATGCACATCATGAACGGTCTTCAAAAAGTATACGATATAACTTATGTATGGTTTTACTGTATCTGATATTCCAAAAAAGACATATGTAAATACCTAAATCTCTTTTCAATTACAAAGTGACATCTTTTTTATGAAATATTATTTGTTTCAAAAAAAACAACAGTCATTTTGATATTGCAAAAAAATGCCGTTTGTCATTGGAGTACATTGTTACTTGTTTTCAATTCTCTCTTCTTTCAGATTGTCATTCTCAGAAGTGCTGTCTGGCAGCCCTAACAAGTTGTCCCGTTCTCACTGGTGTTACATTTTTCTGGTCTTTCTGGGATCATTGATTCCAATAATGTTAGTGCTGAGGATTAAATACAAAAACCGCTTAAGCCAGTGTATAAAGGGGCGTGCGTGGTATTGCTTATTACATTATATCTCAAGTACCGTCCCAATTTTACCGAGTTTTCACTTTGTTTTGTTTCCACTGTATTCGAGGGATCTCTTCTTTTTCTAGATTATGGGAATGAAACAAAAGCTGTCCGTAAGACGGGCATTATCAGTTCTTGACACTAAACTAAGGGCCATTATTCTGTAACAAGGTAAAAGATATGAGACATGTACGCACCAAGTGTTAGATTATCATACAATACAAGTGTATAAAGTTTCAACCCTTCCATTCCCTTAAGCAGTTTTGAAAATAATAATCTCTTTGTCTCCAAGTTTTGTTTTGTCCGTGAATACATATTCATGAAACTCGGTATTTGTGCCGTTATCAATAGTTTCATTAAATGTCACTTAAATAAAATGTACGCCTTTGGCCTCCGTAAAAAATGATCTAATTATTCATTATACTTCATTTTAGTAGGTTCGGACTACAAATCTACACAGACCCTCCGAATTAAGAAACAAAAATGTACAAATTAATTATTTTAGGCTTTGTCATTTTGATAATGAACACCATAATAAAAAAACACAGACATGTATAATACATCTCTTCAAATGCACCGTTCACAGACTTAAAATAAATTAATATTCTTAAAATTCTACTTTCTACTCTACACTAATGTTATATTTAACCTTTTTTCTTTTTGCTATTCATTTGTGATACATTATGTCGCTTTGAATGTGATAAGGTAATATGATTCATTAGTCGCCGGTAGAAACCGGCGACTATATTTGTAACAGTTTAATATTATACCTATGGTAGGAGAAGGCATTAATTTCTGTAAATAAAAGCATAATAATTACTGAACAATTAAAGACTATAATTGTTTTCGGTAATCTCAAAAATTCAAACATACAATAATGTTGCTAAATGAAATGAAATATTCAAATACTGACATCGGAAAAAGCAACATTACAATATTTATAAATTGAATTAATGACGTATCCCTATGGACCAGTCATTGAATTTAGGGATGCTTTTACTTTTTTTTAAAGTCTAAAGCGTTGCTATTTTATGATAAATAAATCATGCATGATATTTGAAATGACACTTTTTAATTATCTGGTTGTTAATATCTTATGAGACTTATTCTTTTTTTTATCTTATTTATTATAAACAGTTTCTCCCAGAATCACGTGACTACACGCTGTATGTTATTGTTATGAAATCTATTAATAGTAACAAATGGCTGATAAGATAGACATACAGGTAACATGTGAATGGTTAGCAGCTGATAAAGTGCAAATCAAAGTAATTTTGTATGAAAAATCTCGGTATGACAGTAGGGGTCGGAATCGTATTGGATACACAGAGAAAACTAATAAACCATCTTTGTGTTGATAGTTTATGGCACTGAAAGGCAATTAAACATTAACTTTATCGTATGTATAGTCTGATTTATTAACTGTCAATTATAAATACATTATAGGAAATTTTAAATATCGATCCACTTTCGGATTGTTGTTTACGAGATTAATGTGAGATATATATGGATTAAAGTCACGCCAATTTATGTGAAGTTTTCGTTAATATAACAATGGAAGTCGGTTAATAGATGCTATAAATGAGAGGTTGTGTTATCCTCAGTTGCCATTGTTTTAGTACTTTTCTTTATTTTTGCAGTGTATTTAAATGGAACAGATTGTATGTGTTTACGGAATTGAAAGACTTTATTGATTTTAATCGTTTAATTTTAATTGAATCTAAAAACATGTTATTTAAAAAGAAGATATACATAACAAAATTGTAAAACTAAAAAAACAACAAGAATATATTAAATCTAATAATTATAATTAATAATGTTAAGTATTATAGAAAAAACATGACAACTGGTGAACTTAAAACATGTTTTACTTGATTTATTGATTTCAGTAACTTATTTTAGAATAATATTATTTAAGTAAATTTCGATAGGTGCATCGAGAGCTTATAATTTGTTTATGAACATTGAGCTAAATAAATTTTTTTCGATAGTTGCACTTTTACAGACACCACTTTTACAGTAGAATTGCATTGTTTTATGCAATAATTAAGCATTTATATTTTCATAGTCACTTTGCAAATATTCGATGATCGGTAATAATTTGTCGGTAATTTATCGGATGTTCTGAAGAAAACCATACGTCCCAACGGTATATGTACTAAAGTAGAATTACAAATAGAATTATAATCATATCACTTGCTTTACAAGCCTCGATGACAAGGTGTTAGATTTTAAGTTAGTTTCAAATTAAAGACTGTAGTTCGATAAAGTGATTTTTTATGTTTTCTTTTATAATACTTTTTTGTATTTTGCAAAACTTGACCGTTTATCAAAATTATTAAATAAAAAAGTGCTAGAAATGAAACACACGATTTATCAACTTAATGTTTTATGTTTCATAAAGTTAAAAGATATAATAAAAAATCAATTTATGAAAACTACACACAGGATTTGTCCGAGGAACTTGCGCCTACTTACATGTAGGTTACTTCGTATACTTACCACTAGGCCATCGAGCAGTATTAATTGATATCATTATATATGTAATTATACTTACAATAAAATCGTTAAATTAACATATAAGTTATGTAACAAACGAAACAGCTCCGTAAAATGTTTAGTCTCGGGTAAATTGCCAAACAATATGCAACCCAACAAAAAGTTGGGAATTTTCACTTGGCGGGGGGATTAATTTTTTTTAAACCGTCTCTTTTAAAAGGAAAATTGGGGGGGGCTAAAAACCCAAAAGGTTTGGGGGGAACCTTTAAAACCGGGTTTTTAAACTCCCCAGAAAGTTTTTAAATTACCGCTGCCTTTCCCAAAGGGGGCGGTGCCCTTTTGTTTTCCCCTAAAGATTTTTTGTCAAATGTTTTTTTAAATACTGTTTTGGTGACATTTTTTGCTCGTGTTCTTGTTGTTTCTGGGTCTACGGAAAGTATTTTCCCCTTTTCCCGGGTTTTATATTTATTTTTTTCCCCCCCTTTCCCCCCGGGGGTCTCTTTACCCCCTTCCCCCCTGTCCTTTTTGGGAAAATTTGGGCCTTATTTTTAAATCTTTTAAATTTTTTTTTTTTTTTCCCCTTATAATTTACTTATTATGTTTTCCGTGTGGGGGTTTTGGGCCTCCCCGTGCCGGGCCTTGTGCCCTGTCCTTTTTTTTCTTTGGGGTCCTCCGGGGGCTCCTTGCCGCTGGGGGCTTGTTGCTGGGTCGGGGGGGGGCCCTGGTTTCATTGAAGGGCCGGGCCTTTTCCCTTGTCGATTTTTCTATCATTTTTTAAAATGTTTCAAAAATGTTAAAAGAAAATAAAAAAAATAAAATTTATAAAAAACTACCACAGGATTTGTCCGAGATTGGGGAATTTGCACCTACTAAATTAGTTAAATTTTGGGTCATATTTTACCACTAGGCCATCGAGCAGTATTAAATTTATATAATTAACATGTAATTTTACTTACAAAAAAAATGTTTAACATTAATCAAATAAGTTATGTAAGCCCAAAAGAAAACCCGCTCCCCAAAATTATTTAGTCTCGGGGAAATTTGGGCCAAAAAATTTCTTGCTTATTTTAAAAATGATTGACAGTTTCTTGACAAAAATTGCTAAGCAAAGTTTGATTCAAATATGATGTTTTTCATTATAACATAATGATAATTTTTTTGCAAGAAAGATATAATTGTGGCAAGTAAACTGAAAACGTGTTTATTGAATAAACATTACTCAACTTAAATTATTGTTCCTCTTTTCTTTATACATCGAACCAATTAAACTGATATTTTCTTTTAATTTATGATAATACAGATCAATTTTCTATTCCGGCGACTTTATGAATTTAGCATCAAAAAATCTCTTACTTGTTTATTTGAGCGTGTTTTGTTCCCATACTGATTCGTAACCTACCTTTTAATGCATTTGTATTGAACGTAAATACCTATATTATATATGTATATTATTTTTCCAGTGATGTTATTTACCATTCCCACTCATAAAAAATCTTGTTTATAAATTTGCACACATGTTATTGCACGAATTTTAATATATTTTGTAATCTGTGTCTTCCAAAAATAGCATGTTCTGTTCAGTTCTGTAACAGAATAACATTTTAATAAGTTCTACTGAATTAAATATTTCTTTTCATGTAATCGCATGGTTATTTGCAGTTTTACATTAAACATTAAAAATGCACTTGTAAGCATATGTTCAAATTGTTTTTATTTCCCGTTTTAGCAAAATACTTCATTAAAATCAATTATTTTTTAAAATACATTTCTAATATTAAATGTATCATAAATTTAGAATTAAACAAAGTATGCATTTATTTACCTAGTTGGTAGCATAATTGTGATATGGAAACCGTTTTAAGAACAAACATGTCAGAAGAAGGCCGGATATAATACACCCAAAATAACTCTCGCTTTCTTTCGGCAATTATCGTAATAACGGTTTTTATATATTTTTATTACCTTTGCGGTAGAGTTTTCAATTTTGGCTTCATTTTTTAAATAATGGCAATAAGGCGGTTCGTTATACCGGTGATTGAGCTCGAAACTATGAAAACAAATAAACTCGGTTTAGTCAAGAGGTTAACATTAATGACTTTTAATTATAAGAAATATTTGTTTTAAAAGATAACCGTCAGGTAATATGTGTGCAGAAAAACAAACTGAGCGCATTTAAAACGTAAAAATATTTTCGAAACCGAGTTTAAGTATTCAATTATTGATGTAAATAGTGTGCATTTATAAAAAAAAACAGTTCTCATAAGAGTTCAAATCGTCCTCTTGTGTGATCATTGACATGTTCACTGGCTAAAAAATAACCTAACACCTTCTACAATGAGGAAAATAAATAACCTCTTAATTGAAAACATGATATTATAATTAAATGTGCCGGGAGTAAAAACACGTTAATAACTGACTACGGGGCACAATCAGTTCATGAGTCATTCGTGCTAAAACGTGACTAGAAATCATCCTATATGACTTATTTTCACAATAACTATACACATTTGATTCATTGTGATGAAATTGCGCATGCGTCAAAATGGTAGCACTTTTTTGAAAACGGTTAAAAAATTTGTGAAAAAATGGATTTAAAGTTGTTTTTCTAGTGATTTTGGATTTGATTTATAGTTGAAAATGGATATGATTAAGTAAAGTTTATATAGTATGGGAAATAAAAAACGGAAGAATAGAAATAGCAGTGGAAATGACGTTGAAGAAATCAACAATAGAAAGGTATCTAAACAAAGAGGCCCGTCTGGTGATTTAGACATAAATATTTCTGTGAGCGACATACTTAACCAGACTAATTCCGTTCTATATGATGATGATGATAATAGTGTATTTGACATAAATTCAAAAGCAAAAGTTTCCGAGAAAATGGCGTCAAAATGAAAAAGAACCAACAAACAAGGATATTATGAAATGTTTAAATGGAATAAGTGACAGATTATGTGCAGTGGAGAAAAAACTTAGTGCTTTTGACCAGATTGAGAAACAAATTTCTAGTTTTGAAAAAGAGCTTAAGTCAATATGGGTGGGCTATTGAAGATAGGGCAAAAGAAAGGTAGAAGAGCGAGTGACTAAAATGGAGGATAAGATTGAAAGAAAGACATAAGTTCACCATATTAGCGGGTAAGTAGATGAACTTGAAAAGGCCGGGACATGTAATGAGAGAGGAGGTGTCTTATCTCAAATCTCAATCAATGAGGGAAATAACCTCATTTTCACTAATGACCGGAAGACAACTCCAGTGGTAAACGAGACGACGGAAGTTAACCGAGCGTAAACTACGGAAACACCTCCAGGACGCCTTGAAGGTTGCCCAAGGAGACAGCTGACAGTATTCGCTCTCGAGCGAGTTCATAGGTCACCAGGTCACACCCATCTCCTGGGAAAAACCCGGAACTATAGTTGCCAAATTTAATTTTTCAAAGACCGCGAGCTTATTAGAAGACAGTGGAAAAATTTGAATGACACACCATATAAAATGTATGAAAATTTCCACAGGAAGTGATCGAAAAGCGTAGGAGACTAGTGCCAAGAATGAAGGGCCGCCAGGGAGAAGGGGCAAAGGTCATGGATTGCTTATGATACGCTGTTCATCGACGGTAGCCTGTCCGGAGTAGGGGTGCGCCGGAGGTGAGCTAGCTATCTTGTCATGGAACGTGCATCAGGGTTAACATCTGACAAAAAAGCTCATAAAGACTTTGTAGTATTATTTTCAAGTCACGATATATTTTTGATATGAACTTGGACAAATTCTAGTAGTAATGTTTCTTTTAAATGGGTATATTTCATTAATTTTCTATAAAAAATTTCAAAAAGGGGTGCCCCGAAGATGCAGGGTGGGTTATTTGTATTTTAAAGACATTTAAAAGAAGGTATAAATTAAAAAAAAATCCCCATGATAAAACATTTGGATTAAATTAAATCGTATTTTTTTCAAACAAAGAGATTTTTATTTGTGGGTAATATATGGGGTGCAGACCCCCTCCCGTACAATACTTCAAATTTGATTTGTTTATTTATTAGAAAATAATTTTTTTTATCGACAATTTTAGGGGCTGGTACATTCTTGGAGATTTCAATAGAGAGTAGGAAAAAAGCATGACTTTATTATCATGATATTTTTGAAAAAAATTGTTTTTGATGATAAGATTATACCCGAAAATAGTTCAGCAGGGCCCTCAATAAACTGTAAACATAACGCCATGGTAAAAATTTATTAGATTTTTAAATTTTCATGTTTCAACAGAGAATAGTTAACGGTCGTATCGGGGACACTAATCTCATACCTTTTATTTCACATAACGGGCATCTGTTATAGACTATTTATTATGTAATGAACGCAATTTTTCCCTGATCAATAATTTTAGTATAGTCTGTCATTCAATGAATGGAGCGATCATGCCCCTTAACAATTGAAAATATCATGCAAATACACTGATAAAGATATTAATATTTACAGAATGAAATACAATGGAATGAATCGTTATAAACAACATTTGATCAGGAGTCATTGCTAATTTTACCATTATTTTAATAATATTGTTAATGATTTAGACAATAAACAGTCGACAGTCTGTCAAATAATGCACTTAATAGTTTTACAGATGTATTGCGATAATGTTAGGACCCATTATTTTCAAAAACATGTCAGTTTTTAAAAATGTTCATTGTTTTCGAAGAAGAAAGTTGTATTAAGCATGCTGATTGGTTTGAATGTAGAATGTTAGGAATGCACGTAGTAAGTATTTTAAATCTTTAAGGTTTTTAATATCTAAAGACAGATTATTTTAGAATAAGGTTGTGTGAAAATAAGTCATTTTATAAAAAAGTATTGTTAAAAAAAGAAAAGCTTACATTACAGAAAGAAAATGTCTGAGATAGAAAATTTAAAGAAAGGTAAGCCTAGAGATTTTTGGAAATATTTAAAAAGAAATCGAAAATTTGGAAAAAAATTACAATTGAACAATTTAAAGAATATTTTTTTTCTAATATAATAACGCTTATTTTGCTTGTTGCAATGAGGAGGCTAATCAGTTTTGGTCATAATAATGATTTTATGAAGTCAAATGATATTTTTCCCCAGAATTTAGACCACCAATTACAGTTTGTGAAACTTTAATCTGTAAAATCACTAAAGCGTAACAAAGCGTATGGTAGCGACTGCTTATTAAACGAGTATTTTTGAAAGTATAGATATTTTAATCGGCTCATATTTGTGATTTATTTAATGGTATTTAAGATTTCGGGTTAATTCCCGAGAAATGGACAGAGGGTATTATAATCCCCTTTACCATAAAAAAGGTTGTCACGATACGTAAATAAATTACAGAGGTATTACTCTTGTTAGTTGTATGTCAAAAATTGTTTTTCTACTGTTATTAATAATCGAATTGAGGAAATTTTTGGTAACGAACATAACACTATTCGGATGCTCAATTCGGATTTCCTTAAAGGGAAGTCTACTGAGATGCTAATTTGTACTTATGTCATTAGTTGAAAAAATATTTTTAAATGAAAATAAAAGTTATATGTTATATTTGTTGAGATATGATGAAGTGTTTTTATTCCATTGATAGAAATGGTTTATGGTTAAAATGTATAATTTTGGAATACAGGGTAAATTATTGAGAAGTTTCGTGATATGTACCAGAAAATTAAGTCTTGTGTTAAACTTTGTTCAGTTATTCTGAATATTTCCAATTATGCTGTTGGTCTTCGTCAAGGGAGGTAATGTCCCTCTACTATTTTCAATTTTTGTAGAAGACATCGAATTGTATCTTCAAAACAATCCCGACTCAGGTTTAATAGCTAGATGATATTGTTTTAATACTTTTACTTTTTGCAGATGATATGGCAATTATAGGCAAAAGCCCTGAGGGAAATACAGGAACTATTAGATCTTTTGTATTTATATTGTAACAACTGTGGCCTTAAAGTAAATACAAACAAAAACTAAAAAAATGGTATTTTAGAAAAAGAGGTCGTTTTTACCAACTGAGACAATGGAACTATAATGGCCAAAATATTGAAGTAGTTAATGATTTTTAATTATCTTGGGACAGTTTTTAATTATACGGGCAAATTTTACATTAAATCAGAATATCTGAGTGGGTAAAGCTTTGAAAAGGCAATGAATGTACTTCTTTGTAAATTGAAAGAATTTGACCTTTCTCCCAGAACATTATGTCAGTTATTTGACTCATTTGTTTCATCGATATTAAAATTATTCATGTGAAATCTGGGGATAATATACTAAGTCTAAAGAGCTAGAAAGAATATCATTTTAAATGTTTTGTAAAAGGTTATTAAGAGTTCAACCTAACACCTGTAATGCTAGTGGTATACGGCGAGCTGGGAAGATATCCCTTATATATTCATAAGGTTTGTAAGGATAATAAAATACTGGTTTAAAAATTGTAGAAAACTGATAACATAATCCTTAAGACAGTATATAATCAAGCTTTGTATGATAGCAACAATGGCATAAAAACTGGGTTTCAAATGTAAAAAAAGCTTTTGAATGATTATGGATTTTCATATGTTTTTGATAATGTTAATATTATTGACAAAAAAATATTTTTATTTTGAATTTAGAAGTCCGCGTTATTGATTCTTTTAACAGGAATGGTATGCTACCTTAGATAATAGTTCTGTATTGTAAATATGTACAAAAATGTTAAATGTAGTTTTGAGTATGAACTTTATTTGGATATCTTGCCAAGATGTTTTAGATTTTATTTCTGTAGATTAAGAATGAGTACTTTGTCTTTGAGAATACAAACTGGCAGATATTCTAGAAATAGAATTGTTAGAGAGGAAAGGTATTGTTTATGTTGTAATGCCTCAGACATTGAAGATGAATTTCATTTTGTTTGTATATGTCGTTGTTATGCAGAGTTAAGAAAAAAATATTTGAAAATTAAATCATAGCCAGAAATCCATCAGTTTATAAATTTTTACAATTATTGAACTCAAAAATAGTAAATATGAAAATTAATTCAGTTATCCAAATTTGTTAAAGAAGCACTTGCTTGAGAAAAACACACTGTTAAATGTTGAGCGTTAAACATCATTATTGCTCATTCTCCTGTTTGTATGTCTTTACTTTTTAATTTGTAGTATACATATTTTTATTTCATTTTCTTGTTACTAGATGAATTAAGATTAAGAATTTTGAAAATGTCATATTGCTATTACCATTATATTGACGTTATGCTTTGTAAATATTATTGTATTATAGATGATGTACTATGTACAAATCTTAATAAAGTATCTGTTCTGTTCTGTTCTGTTTCTGTAAAACAAACATGAAATTAATTTCTACTTTTTTCTAATAAATATGATTATTTAAATTGTGTTTTATAAAATATCTAGTCCTGCATTTAGTATGCATGTATCGTGGACGTAACAATAAAACATTTTTAAGATCGTAACAAACATCAAATGATTACATTGATTCATAGTGTTGAGTGATGCTTTTGCTTATGGGGCTCCAATAAATATTCAATGAGATCATTTAAATTTTATGGTTTGATGGTTGTTTCAAGTACCATATTCTCTCAAGGGGAATACCTTTACGGTAAAATATCCACGTGATGCATTTATGAGAAATAGTATCAAAATTAATTTACAGTTATAAATTTTTTAAATTGTTAAATGTATCAATCATACGATCTCATTTAAATTGATTTTTTTAAGATTTATTGTTTTGTTCTATTTATATATAATGTTTATTTCAAAGTTTACGTTCTATTACCTCAGCAAAAAATTCAATGCTAATGTTTTGCGACAGTACACTTAAATGACTCCATAAACTTATAATCTACGTTGTAAAAATATATTTCTTACTATATGTTCCCGCACTTTGTAATAAGATAAATAAAGAACAACAGTGATAGTTTTCTCATCCCTATTAAAAATTTTAAGAGATTCTATAACCCGCATCCGTTACCAATAATTCAATTGTTTTCTTCATTCTTTCTTTATTCAAAGTGACAGCATTGAAATCAGAACCATGCATGGACCTTTAATATATTCATGTGCATCTTTTGTTAGAATACTTTTAATGGCAGAAATGTATTGAAATCCTATAGTATTCTTACAGAAAAATGTCTAATTTTGAATTACTCGTATAAGGAAGTACACATTATGTTTAAGAAGAGTTGCATTACCTTTTAATGGTCAAGTTAAAGTTTGTCATTTCTAACAAATCTGCCAGTTTTTATGACACCTTAATGTATTCATACTGTTTATTTTTAGTGTGTAGCGCTCAAAACGTAACCTATTTTCGCTGTGTTTAATAATACAACATTAAAAGGAGACTATGTAGCAAAATTATCTGTATTTTCAAACACGTAATTTGAGCTTAAATGTAAAAACGTTATTAATCAAAAACCGTAAAAAATAATTTAAAAATAAAAATTTGAGACAAAATATTTAGAATATGGATTTTCTTTTAGAAAAAGATTCGACCTATTCTAGTACTTTTCCAGTATTGATGTTACTAAAGTTTTTAGCTTGAAATTTGATGCTATATTAGTGTTTTGCCAAAAATAAATGCACACAGTAATAACTTAAAAAACCCTGTTGACAATAGTAAGTAACCCAAATGTCCCTAACAAAACAGTACTCATCCTAAAATTATGTGATTGTGGTCTATATGTATTATTTACATTATTAAAGGACTATTTTAAACTCTACCTTTAAACTTTTTAAATTTTTTATTTAGAAAAAGTTACAGAGAAACAGAAATACACACATTAATAACTGGAAAACTATTGTAAAAAAAGTAGGTACCACTGGTCCCTTACAAGTAGTACCCATGGGGACACATTAAAAACTGGAGAACTATTGGTAAAAATGTAATTAACACTGTCCCTTACAAGCAAGTACATTAAGAAAATGGATGTGATTGTGGTCAATTATGTAATTATAGACCTGAATCAAAACTAAATTTTAACTTTTAAATGGAACGTTTAATGTTTTATTTCAACAAAAAAGTGTACAAAAAAACACACTAAGTATGAATGAATGCTAAAAATCACTCATTTATTTTGTCATTACCGAATGATTTTGCTCCAATTAAAATTTTAATTTTTTTCTCACCAGATTCCGCTTTGAAATGGGAAAAAGTAGTTAAATACCGAAATAATACATAATCTAACGGCAAATTAAATAATTTTATGGAATTGAATTGTCTTCAAAAGAACAGGAACACATGTTATAGAATTTAAAACATATTAAGTGTATCAATATTTTTTGCTAATATAACACAACGAAGGCCGGTAAAAAAAAATGGATTGTTTTTGATTGAAAGCGAAATCTTTCACAACAGTTGATACTAAAAGTTGTTTAAAAATATTGAGTTGTGCTTGAAAATTGAAAAATGAATTTCCCTTCCTTTTTAATGGCGTTGATAATTAGGATCATCATCATTTATAGTAGAAAATTAATTGATTTCCTTCATTGAAAGAAAATCCAATCAATCTCAAATATCCATTAGAATTTTATTTGTTTCCATGTCTTTTTTTAAATTTGTGAAACTTTTAAAAAAATGGAGAGTTTTCTTGTCTCATCTGTACATCAACGTGCATATTAAGTGCTACAAGTGGGACGCGTGCTTTAAAAGGGATTAAATAAACCTTTAAACAAAATTTCAATGCAAATATCACGTAAAAGAATTAATGCCTTAAATGATAGAGGAACAATTTTTGAAGGCAGATAAAATTTAACATCTTCACTGTAAGACCATTAATGCGTTCAAAATCCCCAATGCTTTCAATTCCTTGTTTATAAAAATAAAACAAACATATTCCTAAAATAAAGACATACATAACTGACTCTAATGGTGCAGTATGAAATTATTCTATGTAATGGTGCATAATCACGCCCGTTTAATAATAATAATTCACAACGAGTTGTAAAATGTCCATCGGTAAAAATGTTGTGAGCAACTTCCGTTTTCCTCGTTTTGAGCACCCATCTATGGACGTTAGAACACGATAAACAAGGTGAGTTTTTTTTCATAATTTTTGAAGATTACAAGACATTTTAATGTAAACATATCGGAATGCAGTTAGCTAGCGATGTGTTTTTCCGAGTATGCACATGTAAAGATATTGCCCTGTTTGGTCGACAATTTTTGATGGAAATACCGTGCGACGCAGTCACTCGGGTAGCTGGAAAACTGGAGACAACTTCTCTCCGGACCAAATTTAACATTAAAAACCCCGTCGATTCTGGTGAATTTTTTGTGCATTCTAAACCTAAAACAGATGCCCACAAGTCTTCAGCGTAAATTATTATCTGAAAGTCTTTAATAGAAACGAAGAGTATACCCTTTTTTGCTTAATCCTCGTTGTGAGCACCATAACCTCGTTTGTGAGCAAGACAGGCGAAGTGCTTGTCTGGTTTTAAAATATGTCCATTCAAATGGCGATTTTCAAATCTAAACCAAAAAAGCAATCAAAACGTTTTTGCAGCAATAGTTTTTCTTTGCAATAGTTCTTCTTTTTCTACATAACTTGGCCAGTCTAACATGAATGAAGCTCAGGATAAATACATGCATGTTTATATCACACAGACTGTCCTCGATGTTAACTCTGGCAACACGAAGTATATGCAATTAAATACATAATTTACCTTCGCTTATTAGTTCACCAATAGCAAAACATTTGCAAAATCGTAGGTATATGTAGTTTATTGTGTCGCTTTGAAAAAGGCGACATATAGGGGTTACTTTTGTCGGCGGTGTCGGCGTCGTCGTTGTCGGCGTCGTTGTCGGCGTCCCCTTAAGCGTGTCCGGAGCATAAGTGAGTCATTATAAGTCGGATTGACTTCAAATTTGGTATGCATGCTTCTTATAATGACCCGAAGTGCGGTGCATAAGAACCGGTACTCTGCACTGTTTCTTTTTTGAGTTATTGCCCTTTGTTAATTTTAATACTTTAATTTTTGTCCGGGCAATTTCTCCTAAAGATATTAAAATCTATGGACTTGAAACTTCATGGGATGAGAAAGATCTCATTAAGAAGAAGTTGCAGGTGCATAAGAACCGGTACTTCTGCATTTCTTATTTTTTGAGTTATTGCCCTTTGTTTAATTTTCATAATTTATTTTGTCCAGGCTATTTCTCCTAAAGTATAAAAGCTATGGACATTGAAACTTCATAGGATTGAGAGATCTCATTAAGAAGAAGTGCAGTGCCCAAGAATTTTGGTACTCTGCATTTTCTTATTTTTTTGAGTTAATTGCCCTTTGTTAATTTTCATTCTTTATTTTTGTCCAGGCTATTTCTCCATATAGTATAAAAGCTATGGACATGAAACTTTCATAGGATGATAGATCTCATTAAGAAGAAGTGCAGTGCCCAGAATTGGTACTCCTGCATTTCTTATTTTTTTGAGTTATTGCCCTTTGTTAATTTTTTCATACTTTATTATTGTCCATTCTCATAAATTATAAAAGGCTTTAGACCTGAAAACTTAATAGGATGATAGATCTTATTGATAAAGAAGTGCACTGCACAGAAACTGCTGCTCTGCATTTTTATTTTTTGAGTTATCTGCCCTTTGGGTGATTTTCAAATTTCACTTTTGTCCTGGCCATTTCTCCTAAACTATATTGTTCACCAAGGCGACACATCCGACTCGCGGTGTTCTAGTTTTGTTTACCATTATCTATTAAGCTAAAGAATATACTTGTGTAGTGTTTAAAAGTTACAACACACTAAATACACTAAATAAGTAACCCTCCGTCGCATAATAACAGAATTATAGTTCTTTAGCTTAATAGATAATGTAGAGCATTTTTTCAATGATTTTAGTTGCACTGTCTTTGCTAGAAAGCTCATGACAGTCTGTGTTTGACATTTAAATAGCAATTTTCATCATGAAATAGTGGCATTTTTAGAAATCTTCTTGACTTCTTAGGTGTTACACCACTAGTACAATTTTGGGTTAGCTGATTTTACAGTGTGTTTGACTGAAAAGAATGTTTTGCAAGAGACATGACCCCAACTTTTCTTTTGATATTTTGTGTTCAAATATGAATCAAATCCGTATACTTATAAGGAAGTTATGGCCAATGTTAAAGTTTTCTGACGGACTGACGGACGGACAGTTTAAAATTCATATGCCTCCCTTCGGGGTATGCATCACGTCTTGCAAAGAAATGCTGCTGTGCAAAAACGCTTTGATTGCTTTTGATAGATTAAAAATTGTATTCTCGCCATTTGAATTACATATTAAAACCAGACAAGCACTGCGCTTGTCTTGCTCACAACGAAGGCTTATGGTGCTCACAACGAGGATTAAAGCAAAAAAGGGTATATCTTCGTTTCTATAAAGACTTTCAGGTAATAATTTACGCTGAAGACTTGTGGGCATCTGTTTTAGGTTAGAATGCACAAAACTTCACCAGAATCGACGTTTTCAAATGTAAAATTTGGTCCGGAGAGAAGTTGTCTCCAGTTTTCCAGCTACCCCGAGTAAGTGCGTCGCACGGTATTTCCATCAAATTGTCGACCAACAGGCAATATCTTTACATGTGCATACTTGGAAAACACATCGCTAGCTAACTGCATTCCGATATTTTTACATAAATGTCTGTAATCTTCAAAAATTATGAAAAACTCACCTTGTTTATCGTGTCACACGTCCTAGATGGGTGCTCACAACGAGGAACGGAAGTTGCTCACAGCATTTTTACCGATGGACATTTTACACTCGTTGTGAGTTAAACGGGCGTGATAATACATGGTCTGTGATTGTCTTGATGAAAAGAAAAGATAAGGGGACATCATTTTTGAAACAGTGAAATTGTCGATTAATCAACCCACGACTTTTCACAAACATAACAAAATAATACTGCAACAAATGAAAAATATTTTGAATTATAACAGAAACAAGAGAAAAGCGCAAAATTATTGATTTTTATATGGTTGAGTCACTTGGTTCATGGAAATATTATAAAGATATTACTTGAAATTCAATTGACAGATCCTCATTATTTTAATAACAATAGATTTAAACAACACATAGTTTGTGTTATGCCTGATTTTGATAGGTTTGGGTCATAAAGGAATTTATCCATTGAAAGTCAAACCGGAACTTTGATATGATTTCAATCAGTTAGTAAATAAATTGTAAACGTATGTTAAAAATGCTGATTGGGCCATGAAATTCCTGGCAACAAATTGTTGATTTCTTTTGATACCATGTGCAATCTGTGGATTTGATGTAATAATTGTACATTTTCATTAACATATAATATCAAATTAGGTATGATTTTATTAATTTCACAAAACAATTACTATTTGTAGTGTACTTTAATTTACGTACCAACCATAAAAACAAAAAGATTGTCAATTTATATGCAAAATATTTTTCATTCTTGTAAATACTTTTTTTGGCTAATGTTTTGTCTTAAATTGTGTTTACAGCATATAAATAGTGTTAGAATATTCTACATGATTGCTTTCCGGAATATATTCGACCCCTTCTTGAGGGACCACTATATACTGGGCTCAACATGTTTTAATAGTCACGCCTGATTCATGCTTCATGTCTTATATCCAACTATAGCTCGGGTTTAGATTCTAAATGAATCTCCCCAACAGTGGTATTCAAACCCACAACCTCTCTGTATAAAAGGGTATAAAGCTATAATAGCGTATGAAATTTGTTTATAAATCTGTAAATAGAAAAAATGTTTACATACATAACTTTGTGCTAGATTCTTGAAGCATTTGTAACATGAAACGTATTTGCTATTCAACTAACGCATCAAAATATTTTGCTGCTATTTTTGAAAGGATTTTACCATTTATCAATAATCCGCTCTGAAGAAATAATCAATCATAAATAATACTTTCATATATGTATGTTTAAAGATTCAACATTTAAGGTCAATTATGCCACAGAAAAGCTATCATTTTTATTTCACAAACATTTTAAATTTTTGGTATATTGGTACGGTTTTCAGAAAGTACTAATTTTCCATACAGATACACTATCTTTGCTTCGTTTAATTATGATTTTAGTGAATTACTATTTGTATGGAAGTCAAAATGCTGCAGATTCAGCATTTTATTTTTTCTTCAGCTGTAAAACATCAAACATGCTCTAAATCCATAGTTGAAACATTATTTTTCACATGTTTCACATTTCTAAAAAAATCATATGCATTTAAATATATGGATTTATGATTTATGTGCAATGAAATAATTTTTTTCAGCGGATATTTACATTTATACATATAAAATAGGTAAAAACAGAATACCTAAAGGAAGCCCACACGACAAAATTGATAATTGTCGTAGGCTCGGTTTGATTAAGCATGTTCATGGAACAGAATATATATTAACTTAAAATGTTATCACTTGACAGGTTTTGTAAATTATGTGAATCAACCACCAAAATGAATGAATAGATAAGTAAATAAACAGATAAATAAATAAAAACAACCAAAACATACAAACTGATTAATCTAGGTATATAGTGGTTTCGAAATAAAATAGAAATAAATATTGTGTTTATAAAATTAGAAAAAAAGAGGGTTTTTTCAGCCGAAAATGACCTGTGCATGTGCAAAATGATTTCATTTCAGTAAATGTCGAACATAAGGTACAGATATGAATGCACACCATAGATTTTGCACTGTTTTAATTTCCATATATTTTCAAGTCTATCATTTTAAAATTGGTGTTAGAAAACAAAATAAAGAATATATTTAACTCTTAATATTAATTACATACCTAGTAGAAGGGAATTGTTTGGTACCGAAAGCATATCCCTACCTATTAATCCAACTAAATTAACAAAACTGTTTGTTTTTAAATGTTGTGCATGCCTTTTGTACAAAATTCAATATAAACATCTGGCGGTAAGTATCTGCCTTAATATTCTGATAAGTATAGAACAAATCTGTCTAGAATTCTGCTTAAGTCCTAGGTACCTAGGGGGCGTGGACGGTAGTTTGCTCTTGACAGTACCGTCCAGAACAGGCTCAATCAAACCAAGCCTGCAATAATTTTACGGTTTTGGACTTTTTTAATTGCCACATCGGCGTTGTTTGTTACGTGTGGAGGTTTAAAAGTCGTCCCGTAATACTTGATGTGATGCAGGTTTTTAGTCTTATATTGGCCTTTTCTAGTTAAAAATGGTTCCCAATAATTCATACTAAATAATATTGAAAATTACCCTTAATTAAAATGTTTACTTCCTTTATTTTGTATAGGTAAAACATTTTCATATTTTGTAACACACATATTATTTTATCTGTGTTAATTCTTTAATGTGTGTAGGTGCCCAGTGGGCCCAATGAACTTCAAATGGAATTTTTTTTCTTCCTGTTGTTTTTTTCAAAAATACAAACTATATAGGGCTGAAAACATTTTTAAAAAACTGTTTAGTAAATTTTAACCAAATTGTGTATTTTTCGGACTCCTAAATTATTTAAAAACGAATGTAAAATGTTCATCTGGTATTAGCATTTTGCAATGCATAACCATGACAATAACGCAAATGTGCCCCAATGCATTAATAAGCTATTGGAACGACATTGAAGTATTTTTTGTTACCTGTTTTTTTTTTTCCTAAAAAAAAAAAACAATAATGAATTTTTTGCTTAAAAATCTCACTGTTGCTTTCTTCCTAAACTAGTGTGTGTTTTGTTGATAGTATAATCCGTGATATGATGCAATTTGTCATGAATATTTTCGATATTCATAATGATTAAAAACAAATCTGCTCAAAGAAGCTTATTACTCAAACAATAATAAAACCTTCTGGAAGCACTCTCTCTTATGTTATTAAAGTTATTAACGAAAAAGAAATCAATACATAAAAAGTATTGTTATTATTTTATATCCCGAATTATATTTTTTAAAACCTATAATTTTTTAAACAAAAATTTTATTGATAGGTTTTTTTTCAAAAAAGTATTCTCAAAAGGGTTCATTTTGCTGCATTTTTCATTTCAAAATAAATGTGTAATTTAAAAATGGAAAAAAGCGATTTTTAAAAATTTTAAGGTAAAAAGGAAATGTTTAAAAGGACCAATGGGGATGGGAAAAAAGTAATTATTGTCCCCCAAAAAAGTTCAGCAATGGTCTCGTTTTCCGAGGCAAAATTTTCTTAACATAAATCATGAAATTTTTGTTTTAAAAAAAAAAGCTGCCTCACTTAGTATAAATATTTACGTGAAATATATTTTCTATTTAAGATCTCATTCTACATATGATATTAGATTATTTTTTGAACTTTGATCTTTTAAATTGCTACTCTGCCACACAAGGTAGTTTGAACCTTTGTCATCTATAAAATTACATCACATGTCTAAATAGTTGAATAAACCTAGATGTTAAATGCATGCCTTTCTACGAGAAATAACAAGTATCGACACTTTTATACTGCAAACTTTTAAACCGTTACAACGTTTTATTTGTAAACATTTATCTGGAATCAAAATTATTAGCTGTGGAATTTACATCAGAACACCATTATCACATGAAAAACAGTAACACGGCGCAATAAAAACCGTGCATGTATTCGTCATTCGGATAATGTGACTTTATTGTGTGCACTGAAAGGATTTTAGTATCAAATAAAATAACAATGGCAAACCTTACCAGGAACGAATGACGATGTTTTTATTCTTCGTTTAGAAACGTTTTCTTTTGGTTTTGTTTTGTATGTGTGTTTGCTTTTTTCTATTATTTCCCAAAAAGGAAACTAGTATCGCAATTCACAGGTTAAACATTCATTCGAATGTTGGTAGCTTGAAACAATATTGAACGTTTTGAATAAAGTGTTTCATTATATATTAACATTTTTTTCTGTTTCATTTTCTAAACACTTGTTTCGTGAAAATTAAATTAAACCATCAGCCGTCCAATGGAATATGACAATAAACGCTTCATACAACACGGTTTAGTCATATCAATATGAACTCCATTCTTTCATTTGGAAGGATAACAACACAGAAAATTAAGAATTGTGTAATAATTTAGATTGGTTGCAAATCCCACATGAATTTGAACAAGACAAAATTAATGATATTTGTGAATGTCAACGAACTAGGATATTTATACATTGCTTTTTTTACATTACATTAGTTAATAATGTTGCATGCCGTTGCAAATGACCGACCATGAATGGATTTCAGAAAAAATTTATTTGTATTTTGAAGCAAAGTGTATGTATATTGATATTAAATATTTTGAATAAATCTTGCCTAATCAGAAAGAAATAGATAACTATTCCCTATAAAAACGGCATTGTTTACCAAAATATTCTTGTTACAAAATACATAACGTGTTGTTCCAGTAAAAGACCCCTATTGTTTATATTAAATGATTCACATGAATCATGAAAAAATACGATAACATACGAACGACCCGTGGGTACATTTCAACTTCACGAATTCCTAATTTCATCTTCACAAATTCAAGATTTCAACTTTACGAATTCACGACTTTAACTCGATGAATTCACGAATTACACTTCATGAAGATGAGATCTTGAATTCATGAAGTTAAAATCGTGAATTCATGAAGCTTAAATCTTTACTTCGTGAATTCCGTATATGGAAAAACGTGAATTCGCGAACTTTAAATTGTGGAATTATGAAGATGAAATCGGAAATTCATGAAGTTGAAATGGCCCTACTGGTCTTTCGTAATAACAAAAGATGTATACTTGCATATCTATTTGTTGTAGAAATATTAATTCAAGTGTAGGGGTTAGACATTGAAAGTCAGTCTGAAACAATTTAATAAATTTAAAAGCTGACATCTACAAGAGTTCTAATTATTTTTGTTAAAAAATGTAAAAAAAGGAAAATCTAGAAACTGGAGACCCAAGTCGGAAGCAGTAAAACAACTTAACCTGTCCGTGCTCTGTCTTTGCCCTGTCCTGTTTTTGTTTGGGGTCCGCCTGGGCTCCTTGCCACTGGTTCTTGTGGCCGGGGTATATGGGGGTTGCGTTCATTGAACGCCGCCTTTCCTTGTTGATCTTGTTTATCATATTTTGATTATATGAAAATTGCAGACTGTTTGTTTGGGTCTGTTCGTAAGAGATTGTGTTAAAATGAAACTGTTCAAATCTTTACAACGGCTTGAGCATCATTCAAGTTTCAACACTTTCGTTCGGGACTCAATTATCTTAAATGATAAGGAAATAAATACATGTAAACAACACAGAAGTTCCGGGAACCTTTATACAACTGCCTCAAGCTTTTTAACACCTGCTGATATAAAGTATAAAATATGGGAAAGGATGGTCTCTTGGGAGAAATGAAGCAAAACTATGATATGAAAATTGCAGGCTTGTTTTGTTTGAATCTGTTCATGAGGTATTTTGTACAAGCGTTACATCTTTCACGTTCCTTAGCACCGACTTGGGCGGTTTGAACAGGCTCAATGAAACCGAGCCGGCAACTTTTTTAATTTTGTCGTTTTGTGCGTTCTTTAGTGATTCTTTATTTCTTAAGCCTTGTAAACCTTATTTCCTGATAATTCCTGATACTATTTACCGAGTATAAAACTTTTTTTGCAATTATCAAGCGCGACAAGATTACGCAATAAGCTCACTTTTAAGGGCTCATAATCGCATTTGACAGAATGATGTATTTATAAGTTTTTTTTACATTTCCTCCTGTGATTTTATAAGATTACAAAAATGAACAACGGGACTGTCTAATTTTATCAGTAAATAGCTTCATTGACAAACAATTACCAATTAGATTTGGTTCTACAAACAGTTTCGTTTTTTTTTGTTTTTAATTTAAAGTCAATTTCTATATGATACTTTTATAAAAAATATTGCTTGAAGAAAAATGTTGATTAATTTCTAAGTGTTTAATATGAAAATTTGTATGATGAATAATAAGACTTTGTTCTAGACCACTTTAGTATCTGCAATCTCATTGTATATATTTCGCTATACATTTAGTAAGGATACTTCTACATATACTCTCAATAACTGAACCAAACTAAATCAAATAATATCATTAATGCCCACCGACATGCATAACATTCAAAAATAAAATCTTATCGAAATAGTGTAAAAACTATAATATTTCAAAAATGAATATAAAAAAGAAAGTATGATAATAAATTGATTACTAAATGCCATAAAATTAGCATAAGTACGCCATTGAATAAAGATACATTTTGTAAAAAGAAAAGGCAGTCATTTATGAACTGTAAATTTACAAGGTTTAATCATTGTTCATATATGCTGAATTTGTGTACTGAATTAGGCAGAGCGTAAATCTTCTTTCTATTTCAGTGTCTGATGTCTTCGTATCAGATATTAGAATACGAATAAATGTAACGAAGAGTCCACTTCTGTAATTAAACACAAGTAAATTATGTGTCACAGAATACACACTTTTTACAATTTCATTATCGTTGATTTCTTTAGTTTTTAAGTCATCTCCTGAAATTAAGAATAATTTACATTATAAATCTTGGCCCAGTTGTTCAAAACTTTTGTTAACTTTAACAACAAATTAACTAAACAGTTGTTAAATTTTAATATTTTCGTTAGCTAACGAAATGCCAAAAATTGAGTTGTTCATAGCTGTGTTAATTTTTTTGTTAGTTAACAAGGCGTTAAAGTGCTTAACATTTTGTTAACTAATTAACAAGAAAAATTAATCCCACAATGCAGTATGTTTCTTTCCTCCACAAAAAACAAAATGGCCGATAACTGTCCACTTCAATAAGAAATACCAAGAAAATCAGCTGATGTACATTGTCTGCAAAATACAGCTGAGTCATAGAGTAATAAAAAATGAAAACTCATGTAAGATGATAAGTTTTTTTTGGCTGTTTGGTCATGAACATACTGTAACAAGAACCCCAGTATGTCATATCTACATGAAACTATGAATAGCTACCTTGACACACTTGAGAGTGATTTAATTTATACTGTACAGTTTATACATAGGAAAACATATTTAAAGTTATTTTACCTTCATATTCTTTGTGTAATGCCAGTACTGTATATATCCCAGTTACTTTGTGATTTCTGTGCATATTACATGTAGAGCAGACTCCACCAGACTTGATCCTAAATTTGATCCTAATTCAAAGTATCTTGTGAAGCATTTGACAATGTACCATACATTAAATATGCATTCTGGTCTGATAAATATTAACCAGCCAGCCTGCATATAAAACAAACAGTGCTTGCCATTCATCTTTTTTAAAATGTTCCCGCGTTTACACTACAACCTTTTCCCGCATGTATATTTTCCTCCTTTTTGCATCTTTATCAGTGTTTATCTCATAATGTTTTGTTAAATCCATTTGTGAAATATCAAAACTGGGTGTTAGGAAACATGTTAGCCAAGTCTGAATGATCAATTCCATTTTTAAACACTTTTAAACACTTATAATTGTAGCTGTTGACAGTAAACAACTTACACTAGAAGCCATTTTTATTTTTAGCTGTTGCATTGTGGTAAATGATGAGTCAATTACGGGTCAGACTACCCTATTGTTTTTACTTCCATATGCTTATGTTATAAGCATGTGTGGAGGTCACTGTCAAAGACTAGGCTTATAATTTTATCATCGATTTTACTAAATAAAGGCCCTTTGTTGAAAGTTTGTGAACTAATTAAGGTCCACAATCATTGCATGGATTTTGACTTATTTATGAACATTTTCAACTTACAACAATGTATGGTTAAAATTGTGTATTAAATGAAACAAAACTTCATTCATGTCTTGAAATTAAAATTCCTTACAAAGACCCATAACCGTGACATGGATTTTAACTGAAAAATGCCCTTTTTAACAGAATTAAATAAAAGCTTGCTCACAAAATTACCAAAGCTCATGAGTGATGGTACATCTTGTTTTAAATCAAAAGACACCTTCAACTTAACATTTTCTTATCTTATTAATGAAGTTATTAATTGACATTGTATTAACAACCAATTTGTATATTTGAGTTTGACTGGTTTGTGCATGCAAATATCAATAGGCTATCTTATTGCCTCATTTCAATA
The DNA here is from genome assembly GCF_026571515.1 of Ruditapes philippinarum. Lineage (NCBI taxonomy): Eukaryota > Metazoa > Mollusca > Bivalvia > Venerida > Veneridae > Ruditapes > Ruditapes philippinarum. Next base: position 37,158 of record NW_026861056.1, read on the forward strand.
GATACATGTCTTAAGATGTTTGAAGAAGAAAATGTTAAGTGTTTTTGTATATTTATCAAACAATAATGATATGAAGTATATTTAACAAATAGTATAAATTGCAGTATACTATAATTAATGCACAGCTAGGATAAAGTGAAAGCAAGAATAACATAGCATTAGGTTCAAAATACACACATTTACTCTCAAACTTTCAGCAATATGTAAGCCAGTTTATACAATTATAATTCAATTATCTATATAATTATCTATATAATGCAGTGCTCAATTTTACCACACACAAGTATTGAGATCATAACTGTTTAGTTCCTTCCTAAAGATGTTCTTATTGTTTGACAGATTTGCATGGTTATTTTACAATTATGTAGATGAAACTTTTAAAAACTTAAGTTGGACATCATTTACATGTATTTATATGATAGAGATTTTGACAGCCAAACCAGCACTATAGTTTTAACATTTTAAGAATCACTATTGACTTGCATAAATTAGAAATGTGTTTTGTTTTCTCTTCCCACCTACAATTACAAAAGTGAATTTGGCTCTTTCCAAAATATTATTTCTCAAAATTATTGATATTGTTACAAAATAAGATCTCAAAAAATTATCAAATACTCCACTGTTTACAAATAATACATTGATTGACCGTGTTAGCTGTTCAACATTTAATATCATTGAAATAATGTAACAATTAAAGTCCAATGTCTTTAAATTTGAAAACATAAAAACTTGCTTTTTTAATGCAACTCATTTATAAAAAAAAAATTTTGAAGAAGTTTCCTACATAAATGGCCAAACCCTATTTTTATTTTGAGTTGGGGAAAAGGAAGAGACATTCTTTTTTATTCATTTTGGCCTTATTGAAAAATAATGGAAATGGTGAATCTTGGAGCTTTATATTACTTCATATTTGAATCCATGGTTTAACATAACATTTATATAGATGACCTAATCAACTCTCACATTTGGTAAAAAATGAAAATAATGTTTAAAGTTGATGAGACAGACTATTGTAAAAATAATAGGAAGTTATTAATAAAGACTTTTCAACATTACTGATATGATCAGTTGTTGTTCTATAGAATTTAGATAGGGCAACTGCATGGTATTCAGTACTCAAGATTTGTCCTTCTATGTATAAAATATTAATGTATGAATCACAATATGAATTAAGGAAACTATATCATATACTATCTAAATTATATGATAATATTCTGTCATAGTAATATACCCAAAACAACAGTATAAGATAACAGTATTGTAAACATACTACAATACTCTTTTTAAAGTAACTTAGAATGTGAGCATTGTCTCAGTGTAAATCCAGTTAGTTTATAAGTATTGAACCATTGCATTACAAACATATTTCTGGTTTCCAGATGATCATGGCAGTTAATAAATACATATATATGGTAACTACCAATTATCACACTGTAATACCACATTTGACAATTTATTATTTGGCACAAAACTGACATCAGACAAAAAACATACAAATAAACATATGAGACAATGGTCCTGTGAACATTGCCTTTGCCTTGTTGATCTTTATTATTGTTATTGAATGATTTTAATAAGATATTCAAAGTGAAGATTTAAACTGACAAAACAAACAAAAAGCTGGCAATAGTTAACCAACCAAGAAGAGGGATTTTTGAACAAAGCAGTATTGAACCAGTGGTGTCAGATTTTGGTAATCAATCCTATATAACATAAGATAAGATAGTTTATTAAAGTTTTACACTAGCAGTACAATATTTTGTCAGCTTGTTACTCTAATGATTCAAAATAAGGTAGAATGAGATAACTACATTTGTTAAGTGAAGTTCAAGAAAGTCAATTAAATCACAGGCAGGAATAAATTCATGTTTGTTTATGCTGAATTTAAAAGATGATCTAAACACTGATTATATTACTTTAAAACTTGTTTATCAGTATGACACTTGAACAGATTCAGACTTTTTATGAAAATTAATTTGTTTTTATACCACATTGAGGCTATTAATAGTAAATGGGACTTTCTTTAAATTCCTGTGTAAATTGTTTAGAATCTTTTTATAGTTGAGAATGATGTCCCAATGGCGTTAAAATGTTAAAAGTGACTGTTTTGGAGTTGACAGGGGTAAAATAAGGGAACAAGCAACTTTCTATACCACTAACAATAAAATTAATTCACCTATGGAGGTGAATTAATTTTCTTGTTAAATTTTTGTTAAAGCCGATGTTTTAACAAAAAGATAACGCTATTTTTTTCTGAACAACTGATTTTTTTAACAAAGATATTTAACAAAAAAATTAACAACACTTTGTTAATTTAACAGAACTTTAACGTTAACAATGTCTGAACAACAGAATTGCTTAACAACAAAATTTAACACAGAATTTAACAATTTGTTGTTAATTTAACTATGATGTCATTGTTAAATATTTAACAAAAGTTTTGAACAACTGGGCCCTTGTTTATAATTTTATCAGCTAAATTCGCAGGTGCAGCATTACTTGACTGAAAGTCGAATTCGTAGTCTTGCATTATAGGTATTAATCAGACAACGTTCAGTTATATAAAAAAAAAACATCATAACAAAGCTTTATTTTTTATATTAATAGTTACATATTTATTTTATATTAATAGTTACATCTTTGCATCTCATGTTAGGAGTAACAATTTTAAAATACATTATGTTCTATCCTTAAAACTTGAAAACTATACACTTACACTTTCTTATTTAAAAAAAGAGAATGAAGATCAACAAGGCAAGGGTAACGTTCAAAGGACGCAAACCCCTGACACACACAAATAGGGCACCCAGAAGGCACTAAAATAAAACCTAAACTGCTAAAAATTTACAAGAACCTCTTTCTACTTGTGCACTATTCACTCAGTGAATATCTAGCACATGTATATTCATAGTTACTAAAACAACAATCAATTATTATCATATTAAGTATTCGGTGATTTAATTACATATTTTATATTTAGATTCCTTTCTGATTATTATCACAAACTCAATGGACGGTAAAAAGACAACCATTTATACAAATTATCTATGTCATTTAAAACTACTGTACGCCTCCAGATGAGTCAAAATATTTCAAGAAAATCAATATTGAGATAAAATTACTAACATTCTAAGAATGGTGAAAACATTCAAGATCCAAGTTAAATTTTACACGTTGCGTGGTTTAAGGCTGATTTTGCGATATTTTTTTACCAAATTTCTACTGCGTTACTACACAGTAAGGGCTGTTATGCATATGTTGACCACTTTCTGGTAATTTATTTGGATTGTATACATAAATTACCTTTTTTGTTCACCTCACAATATTTTACTTTTACATATCTTTCTAAAATATTCATGAAAATGAACATGAATCTGGAGGGATAGCTGCTTTAAAGGCAAAACGTTGTTAATGAGTCTCGTCGTTCTTTAACTTGTTTAACAGTGCATCATGATATATTATTAGACAAGCATGATGCTTGCAAGTTATTTGTATTTAAATTTAAATTTCTAAATATCACTTTTATAAATACTGTCACTTTGATGATGAAAATATAAAGGCATTTTTTGTCATCATATCATGTAAAGATAGGCATCTTTTTCTGTCCACCTTTGATAAATGTTTACAATCGAATGGAACTTTATATATCAATTCAATAATATTGTTATTTTATACCGTATTGAAATTTTATTCAAGAGGATATTTTATTTCCTTTATACCATACTAGAATTTTATTCAAGAGGATAATTTATAAAATACATCCCCACTCACACAACCGCCTCCGTGGTCGAGGGGTTAGAGTCGATGACTTCTAATCCAGTAACCTCTCTGGCGCGGGTTCGATCCCCGGGAGATACTTTGGAAGTTTAGCGCGGAGGTACTGGTGTTACTCTCCAGGAACGATGGTTAGGAAACTACCCGCCTATATGACTGAAATACTGTTGAGAAAAGAAAAGGCGTAAATGAAACAAACAAACATATTTGTCATGATCATATAAAGTCCTTTATACAAAACAAGTTTAACTAATAAACAATGATCGTCAAAAGATATCATGTGTAACCACTGACTTTGTACGTCTGATCTGAAACCGTATGATTCATGTGAAAATTGTGAAAAATATCAAAACCGCACACTTAATGCAATATTAATATCTTCATTTCAAAAACACTTCCAATATGAGATCATGCAACGCAGTAAAGAATATCAAATAACCTATTAATTTAGCAAGCTCCATTTGATTACAAAGGTAAGCATTACATAGATGAATGTATTTTTGAAAGCGATATAATTGGATTACAAACAACTACAAAGGATGAATCAATGAAATTGATTTTAGTTTTTTTACCACGATTTATTTAATGTAGTGTTAGTGTACATGTAATTGTAGGCCACGCAGGTATCAAATTGCTTTAAAATCTAAATTTAGATCATTTGTATTTTGAATAATGGAATATATACACATTTGCTCCTATGTGCTGTTAATTTAGTAATTGATAATTTTAGAATTTTAATTGATATAATATGCTATACAACTTCAAAAGCTATGCATTCTTTTAATATCTGTGGACGACATTATCGGTAGTTGATTTGGAAGGAAAGTATCTCCTTCTCTAAGAACAAGATTTGTATGGAAAAAAAAATAAAATGACACAAAATTTTATATGCTACTGTCATTAAAAAAGATTTATACACAACTAATCAACATATTGCTCGTAAAATATATGAAAACTAGATAATCGATTCTATGAACATGCATGCTCCGAAATTCCTCTGTTTCGTGACAGCGTAATAGCAGTAATTTAGCATGTCCGGGCGGACAGGGGCAAAACCATTTTCCACAAGTAGTGATGGTATAAAAGTAAACGTATTTTGACATGTAACAATATTCAATCATTTTACACTTACAAATATGTCATTATGTGCAAATATAATTTAGTTTAATGCAATTTTTTTATAGATGTCCATTTAATACAAAATCCTCTTATAGCAGGTGTCTTGCATTGAGTAAGTTAAATGAGCTATACACTTTTCATTTCTACAATTCAAATCATGTCAATGTGAGCTTGGCTGATAGAAAACGTAACCATAATAGTATATTGATTTTGAAAAAATATTAATGAGACAGATATCATGAAACAGACTGTATGTATATATTGTAGATATTATTTACATAACATTTACACCGTTACTTTAAACAAACCACCAACGTAACCTGTGTTTATCCCTTCAAACTTTCGTTTAGGCAAAAATATTGTTAAGAGAATGCTGAATATAATATGGAAAAACAAGATCAACAAGTAAAAGTGGCATCTCCAGCACAGGACAATCGGTACAGAGCCCAGCAAAACACAAAACAGGATAGAGCACAGGGGTAAAATAACAACAAAGCACGAATGGGAATACAAGTTAATGTTCTGCCATTCATTTCTTATGATAAAAAACTACAATAACTTTCAAATGAATAATTATCTCGCAGTAAGGATCGGATACTACTTTATAAATTTTAGAAACTTTTAATTCATCGTTGGTTTAACAGTGACAAAGATAGTTATTATCTTGTATCTTGAATAATGAAATATAACAATGTGGTCATTCAAATTTTGTAGGACAATAATAGACAATGTTATTTTAAATAAATCATGTAAGGGAGTATCGAACGAGCAATATATGGAAATAAAATTCTCCTTTTTGTTCATAATTATAACAAATTTCTTTGTTAACCATTTTATTGTGTTTAGTCAAATGGCATATTTGATTCATTTACCATAAAATCCTTTTAATTATAAATGAACAGCTCAAATAATGAACGGCTGCTTTCAGTTTGTTTGTATTGCAGCTATCTATTTTACGATGTCCCATTAGAGCCATCGCGTCACGCACATAACTCGGTACAACAGAAACACGAAACAGAGGATGGTGGGAAAATGAGAACAAAGACAAAATGGTTAACATTTACAGAACGCAGCCCCTGGAAATCACGAAATAGAAAAAGAGAAAAAAAATAATACATGAATGAAGCACGGTAAATTGAAAATGTTGCAGGATCTGTTTGACGGAGCCTATTCACGGACTTTCATGACACTTGTCAATCGCTTGGCAATGCATTGTCAACAAAAATATATTGGGGCCAATATCTTATTGTTAAAGATCTAATGGCGTAAAATACTGTTGCGGGAAATATTACAATCATTATAAGCATTTATAGCACAGTGTCCTTGTTTTTCTCGACCTTTACCTAGTTTTCGTCGAGCTTTTATGTAATATGAAAAACAAGATCATCATGGAAGGGCGGCGTTCAATAAACGCAACCCCCACACGCCCTTTTTTCAGTACTTTAAACAGTGCGTTTACCAGCCAAAATTTACATGAATTATCTCGTGCAAGGAATTTTTCAATGTGAACCATGATTTTGGCATCATTCGAAAGTAGAAGCATAGCATAGTTTTACAGAAAATATATATCACATTGCAGTACATATTCACCCACAGACGTATACCTTTCGTTTTTTGTTAATATCATTTGTTTATTTATTTCCTTTCTAATAGGATCAAAGTGTTATAAATAGACGTTACATTATTTTTTACTATTATAATTTAAAATTTTAAGATGGTTTTCGATCAAAAAGAATAACTTTAACCATGGACGCATAAAATCCAGTCTTAAGACCAAGATATGATTGATTTTTATTGTGTTTTATGTATGTAATCGGATTAAAGACTTTAATTCGAATACCCTATACAAATTTCGTAAGAGTTTTAAAATAATGAAAATACGCTTTTGCGCATTGTTATCAGATAATGGAAGATAATGACAAGATTAGTATTAAAAAAATTTCAGTACCATGTTTAATAATCTTACTAGGATTAAAGATTTAACAAAGATAACCGCCTTTTTGCCATTTTGTTATTGTTTTATCATAAACGCTTTAATAACTAGCAGATTTTTTTTATTTAGTTGTCTTGAAAATAAATATTAATCTTATCCACTATCACAAAGAATTAATTTTATAAGAGGATTCAATCGAGGATTTTTTATGTACCACAGTTGACATATGTTCTTCAAGAAATATGTTCCTGATGCTCCTACAAAAATATTTCATATCTAAAACTTTGTTCTAAAATTTCCAGTTACCGTTGAACGTTTAATTTAAAGATTTGTAATCAGAAAATAATTTCGCAGAGGTTTTAAATGCAATTATTTTGGTAAAATGGAAATTGATTAAAAGTCTGATAAAAATAAGTTTAAAAATCTTTCTCGTTAAATGAAAACACAATCAGGTTGGTATATCATAATCGTTAAATTGACTAATACATCCTAGTATTACATCGTATCTTTGATGTGACAGGCAAAAGCATACGAATAGTTTTATTTTCTTGAAATAATGAGTTTAAATACATGTGAAGTGATAATAAGCTCTTGATTATGTTGAAATTGAGGTAAGAGCCAACATCTGACCGTCTTAAACTTTAATTTTATAACTCACGGGCTATAATATAGTTACATGAATATTTTAATCTAATTTCAGATAAACATTTATTGTATGAGTACGATATACTGTAACAAATATCAAATAAACATTATTGTAACGACGATGGCATCCAATGATTGTTGTTTCATGTTATATTTTCATATTAGCTGATTGTAATCTAGTTAATGAAATAATATATCAAATGAAATTGTTCAAAAAAAAATGGATTGATCCGATGTTACGCATATTTATTCTAAGCTTCTACATAATGTATAATAATTATCAAACATTCACTTGTTTAAATGACTTTATATTAATTGTATTACGCACAAAGTGAAGGTTCTTTGATGTTAAAAAAGAACAGCAGGATTGATCTTTTTGATGGAATAACTAATTTTACTCGAATTAGTAGAGGATAATATTCGGGTTCAAAAGGAAAGTCAATATATGTATTAAAAAAATGTTTATCATTTCCCTAACTGTTTTCATAAAAGAAACACGTATTGAATAGTCCCTAACATTATAAAATGATTACCATTAATAACTACTGCTTCAATGTAAAAATTGTAACATTTAATTGTTGGGTTCTGCTTAACCTAATGATCATAGATGTTAGATAAGATACGATATGATGTATGGGATCCGTTTTTATGTCAATTTTAAATCCGAGTGTTCTATTATAATTTGATATATAGATGAGTTATGTAATTTTAAATATAAAGAACCCGATTTACCTCATTGTTTGAAAACTTATTCGTTTCCTGAAAGGACGACGGCAAAAACATCCAATCGTTTGAAGCATGGCTTTATTGCATACCTTTGAAAATCTATTTTAGTGCTCTTTATAAAGCAAACAGTTATTTTCTTATCAAACGAAGATTTTGCCAATGATCATCAGAGATATCCGATGGTTCTGCGGATTAATAAATAGATTATTCAATTTGTACTTATTAATAAGCTTAATTCAAACAAATGTTTAATATCAATTCGAAAACAATCTATTTGAACATCACGTATTTAAAAGAATCATAACAAAAATAATATAAAACGGTGTCTTCTATGATATCTAATAAAGGCTTGAGACAATATGCCGCTTTTCATGGAATGGCAGTAACGTGTCACATTGAAGGATCCATGATTACCGCCATATGTACACATCTGCGGATGTTTCAAAATTCAAAATTTTACCATTTCATGTTATTACATGTAAATGTTGAATACTGCTTTAGCCGGTGCTAGGCAGCGTGGACGGTAACTTACACAATCCATTAACGTCCCTAACCAGGTTCAATCAAACCGAGCCTGCAACATTTTCAAAATTTTTGTTGTGTGCGTTTTTTAGGGATTCTTAACTTCTCTCTATACATAGTAATCCTCTTGTTATACAAAAATGATTAGAAAACTCCATGTAATTCTTTTACTGATAAAGAAAAGCGGGAAATGCAAGCTGTAAACAATCTGCAATCCTGCTTAATACTACTCGTATTTCAAATCCTTCGATATGTTTGTTCCGTAATATACTCCAAGGCACATTTTGTTTTCCTATTACAAATTGACATTAAAATTTGTACAAGAACAAACAAAGACAGTTATATGCGACTGGAAATTAAATCCGAATGTCATTGCGTTAAACAGTTTTTCATCGTTAAGATCATGCTATTTTACATAGAAAATGAATCATTGTGCTAGAAACATTCAATGCTTTGCAAATATGCCACGTTATTTTTTTACTGTCAAATGTTCGTGTTAATCTTATATTTGTCAATTTAAATACTTTCGTTCAATAAAATATACCCAATGGTTCATTCTGTTGTTTCTTGTTCTTTTTACTCCAATTTGAATGCATTTCTAGCCATAACCATCGATGGTTAATCAACTTTCTCGGCTTTCCTGGACAAGAAATTACCAAAAACTTTGCAAGAGACTGACTACTTATCCCACATGTGAGAGAAAAATGACCATTTGACACAATAACCGGGATTAGATCTCATAAATATCGCCTCGCCAGCAACCCCTTAAGTTACTGTTTGGATTTTAGCTATCGGATGCTCTCTATTGTAACGGCGGACTTCTTCATTGGCAATTGAAAACAGTGGAGGTCATTATATAATTTAATGTATGTTCGTCGAATGTTATATAAAGAACTCAATCCTTTCAGAAATTTAAGTCAGCGCCTTGTATCAATTCAGAAGTGTTGATAATAAAAGGTTTTATTTGTTTTGTTTTTTTAATTCCTTATCAGTTACAAATTATTTTCTTTTATTCAATCATTTATTTGTTTTCTTTGAATTCCTTATCAGTTACAAATTATTTATCATTTTAGTGATTAACCTGTCTGTGCTCTGTCTTGTGCCCTGTCCTGTTTTTGTTTGGGGTCCGCCTGGGCTCCTTGCCACTGGTTCTTGTTGCTGGGTCGTATGGGGGTTGCGTTCATTGAGCGCCGCCTTTCCTTGTTGATCTTGTTTATCATATTTTAAAGTGACATTATGCTCATATTTTCAGTCAAGTTGAGCTGAATTGACTTTATATTTAAAGAAAATGACTGTCAAAATGGTGATTGACCAACAGTTGATATTGGAAAATATTTAGGATAACATTATAAATCTGCCTAAAACATAAAAAGACTGCCCCACTCTTTTCATAAAGTAAAATATGATAAACAAGATCAACAAGGAAAGGCGGCGTTCAATGAACGCCTTATAGGTAAATTCCAATGGATATTTACAGAAATTTCGTTTGGATCTGTACGTTATTTATTGTTTATTTGAACTTAATTATTAAATCAATAGGAATTATGGCAACATGAAAACTTATTTTGATCTTCACCCGTTCACTCACTATATACCCTTGGATGGGCATAATGTCACTTTAAGTTAGTTTCATCATAATGTGAATAATGGTATGTCTGCTGAAACAAAAACAAAAAGTTAGTATTACTTGTTTTATACATATACAAAAAAATTGTTGGTTTATACAATATGTACATCCATTCTATTAATGTATTGATATTTTTAAAAAATGTCATTCTTCAGAAAGAAAGCCAAACTGACTGTTTTATAGGAGAATGTCACACAATAATTAGCAGCTGTTGACCTTATAAATGTTGTTATTGCCATTTATCGTTGGTTTGCATAGTGACAAACAAAAATTATTCTCTTGTAACTTGCATAATGAAATATAACAATCTTGCCATTCAATTTTTATTTTACAATACTTAACAATGTGGTTTTAGATGCATCATTACAAAGAATCATCGAATAGGCCATTTATGGAAATAAAACTCTCCTTTTTGTTCAGCATTAAAACAAATTGAATGTTTTTGTTAATCATTTTTATTGTGTGTTCATAGTGAAATGGCTTAATTTATTCATGTAGCATAAATTCTTTTATTTATGAATGCAAAGCTTAAATAATAAAAACAGCTGCTTACAATATCTATTTTAATTTCCATAAAGTCTCAAAACAATTACTGCAAGCAGTCAAACAATAAATTGCTATTAAACGGGGCAAGAAATGCGTGAAACAATTGCATAAAATCGGGTTCATTGTTCGAAATTTGTATAGGAAATCTTATAGGAACAGAACCATTAAAAGAATGATTTCAAAAATGACAGTTCGTTTTTCTTGCAGTTATCTATTTTTCCAGTCGAACAGTGTAAATATTTATTGTTAATGCATAATAAATTATTTCAAAACATTGCCGACATAAAGCTGGCAGTTCTCAAATACAATACAATTTTACGGCGTGGATTTAAGAATTTGCGTTTAAAATTGGCAAACACTCAAAGCAAACGATTAAAAAAAGTTAAAAAATGGGCAAAGGTTTATAACTAAAAGGTTTCAGACTTGAAGATACATAATATCGTCTTTCATAAATGATGCCTGTTTGTGTGTGTCACAGTTGACAGTTAAAATGCCTTCATAAATGCAATCTCTGACAACTGCGTCAGAGATTCAGTTGTCTAATTAATTGAATTTTGATCCCAAAACAATTCCAATTCAGAAAACTTCTCTTGCTATAATTTTACAAACCTAATAACGGAATGAAATTTATCATAATGGTACATCATGTGCATCGCCAAATCACTTTGAGATATTTATATCATAAAATAAATGAGATTTGTTTTTCTTCTTTAAACATAACTGATACAATATATGATTAATTCATTAATAATTGAACAAACCGAATAAAAAACTATTGAATTCGACGAAACATACATTGTATGTATAATACCATATAAAGTTAACGTTTTATGCGCAAAGCAGGTGTGTATGTGGCAATAGGAAACTAATCTTATTTAATATAAAGAAGATTAATATTCAAAAGGAAAAAAACTGAATATTACAGCTGTATCGTTTTCTTTTATTGTAAAAAAAAATGTATTGTTATGACGTTGATTGGGACAATCGTCATATTTTAATCACTTAAATCAATATTTGCTTGTTTTGTTGTTTGTTCAGTTTAGACGCCGATTTCAACACGTTCAGTTTAGACGCCGGTTTCAACACGTTCAGTTTAGACGCCAGTTTCAACACGTTTCAACGGTAACTTGCACTTTCCAGTACCGTCCATGAACAGACTCAATCAAACCGAGCCTGCAACATTTCAATTTTGTCGTGTTGGGCTTTTTTAAGGATTCTGTATTCTCTATTTTATTTTGTTATATCTTTGCGGTCGGTCCACCAACTCGAGTTCCCTGCATATCTATCCAGTGATTACAAATCTTCTGCAAGTGACTGTCACTAATACCTGAGTCAGCGGTTACACACAAATGACTTATTATTCCATATCCGGACAAATTTGTCTTGCCAGTGAGCCAACCAGCGACCTCCTGGATTACATTCTGTGAACATACTTTTATTTGCTCTGCTCCAGAGCAAAAATAATATCTTTAACGATGGACACATTAAATTCAGTCTCAGTCGTGAGAACAAGAACACATTTGATTTTTATTATCTTTTTACGTAATCTGATTAAAGATTTTAATTTGAAAACCATGCAACAGAAATTCTCCTAAGACTTTTAAAATCATGAAAAATACGCTTTTGCGCATTGTTTAAGATTTTTTTATATCCTATAATTGAAGATTATGGCAAGATTAGTATTAAAACATTTGTTTTCAGACAAAGAAAACGTACTAAGCTTATTGTGTTGCTGTTTCATCATTAGTCCTTTATTAAATACGATACTTTTTGCAGATATGATTTTCCCCATAACTCGAAAATAAGAACGGTGACCCCAATTTTTTTTTCGCTTAAAATGTTTCTGTTATCATATTCTAACAACATGCCAATTTTTAAGAAAATCTATTGAACAGTTTTAATTTTGCCAATATGTCTATATGAAAACTCCCGAAAACTTCCTTAAAGGACTATTATGGCTCAGAAACAATAATTATTATAGTTTTCTTCTTTTTAAATGGCAAACATTGTTTTCTAACATTTAAATAATTGTTTTTGACAATAGACAATTTAGTAAATAGCGCTGAATGAGGACTTATTTATCATAAAAGTAGCAACATATAAAGAAAGTAGTATTTTTACTTCCATACTCTCCATACAAAAAACTAAACCACCGTAACTTCATTTATTACAAAAAAGAAACAGAAGCAAAATGTAGCTCGTAAAATTGAGCAATGAGTATTTGTTAAAATAAACTATCACAGGGCACCCACAATAAGAAGTTTTAAAACAATAAAACTATAAGCATTTCTGGGACATACTGGGCTTGTAATTTTATACAGTATTAAAATCGTTATTTGAAATATAATTTGTATTTTCACATAACACATAACCGCGGAATGTTATACTATTAAATACAACAATGACAATTAGGATACCGATCTATTTGTCAAAGATGTCTTCTATCCATTCTCTGGCGATCTACTTTATGTTAACTTTTTGATACTCCAAAATACAAACGCAAAGAAAATTGTGTGCTTTCCTTTTGTATGTAATGCATGAAAGGTATCGCTGACAAAGGCATATTTAGCCAAAAGTACTTTCATTTTTCATACATTTGGATTATTTGGTACCCTTTTTGTCTCGCACATTCTATTGTTAACTACTTTCTTTCATCTTGGAACTCATTGTTTTGAAAAGCATTTTGTAGATGTATATTTTCACAGACATTATAATTTTTTGTTTGTGCAGATATAAAAGGAGAAATTTGACTGTAACACTCACTGCACGTCAGTATACTGTTGTAACACATTTGTCGCATTTTTTCCGTCAAGGAACTGTTTTTTTTAACTCTTTTCTAGCATTTTCAGTAACTTGTACTGTTGAACGTTTAATTTTAAAATGTTTAATCAAAAAGCAATTTCACAGAAGTTTTAAATGCAATTATTTTTGTGAACGGAACTTGATTTAAAGTCTGATCAACGTAACTTGGAAGACTTTTCTCGTTATATCAAGCGACAATTAAGTTAGCATAATTATATATCGTTATGTTGGCTGCATTTGTCAATAAGTGATGTGATATCCCGTCCTTAGGCAGTAAAATAATTGCAAATTGTTTTATTTCCTTGAAATGAGTTTAAATACATGCGGCTTAATGGAAAGTTCTGTATCATAGTCTTAATAAAAAAGCAACAACTAATCGCCTTTTGCTCTAATAGCGTAACTCGCAAGCATATTATTGGAAAATAACATGATGTAAAGAAATGTTAATTTACCCCTAATACACTGATAGAAACTTGGTAGGAAAAAAGCATTGTTTTTAAATGTTTCTAATGATAACGAAGCTTTAGGAATTTTATAATATTTATTTCATAACTTGATAGAAAAAAGCATTTTTTAAAAATGTTTCTAATGATAACGAAGCTTTATGAATTTTATAATAGTTATTTTATAACTTGATAGAAAAAAGCATTTTTTTAAATGTTTCTAATGATAACGAAGCTTTATGAATTTTATAATATTTATTTCATAATATTTATGGTATGATTGCGATATATTATAAAGAAAAAACAATCATTTTCTTGTTTAAAATGAATGTGTTTTGAATTAAGAAGAAATGAACAGCACGAATCATCATCTATTTGGGGACATTACTGGTATTTCTCAAATAAGTATATTTAATAATTAAATTTCACGAAAGTCACTATATTAAAACAATATGTTTTATTTCCCCACTGTGTTCATCAAAAAGGTGCTTAATGAGTCCCGAGTATTATAAAGTGATTACGATAAAGACAGATAATGTTACATGGACTGTAGACATTGCCATTCACACACGTCCATGAACCCCAACCAAACAAAGCCTGCAACATTTTGTATCATGGCATGTTTATCGTTTGATACATATATCTAAAGTGGTAATATTTTTAAGATAAACAATAATTTATGAAAAGCAGTAATCCAGTATCCATTTATTATCATATCAATATCTGTTTTGGAATGGTTAAGACTCAAGTTCTTTTCGAGTAATGACAATAATATTTATCATAGAAGTTTAGCAGTTTTACCAGGTTTTCCGAATAAAGCACCTGATAATTAAGTTTGATTATGTCTGCGAGCGAACGGCCTGTGGTAAACAATTTCTTCTGTGCACAAATCCTACTTTTTCCAAAGGGTTTTGTCCGAACTTAAATAGTCGCGTGTGTCATTTCTTGTTATTCTATATTTTAGCATTCATTTTATTTACAACTACTCGTATTCATTAGAACATAGAAAAAAATATAACAACATTATAATCATTCTTTTGAGAATTATGAAAGACTGTCTGAGTATTGTGTAAAGCTTGAACATGGAAATAAAAAAATGCATTTCGAAATTTAAAAAATAACACTGGAAATATTAAATTGTTTGTAATGCTCTATTGTCACAAATATTAGAATAGTTACGAACAGTTTTGTATTCTTATATCCGAGTGTACAAGTATAGTTTAATATTGTCAATGAGTTAGCTAATTTAATGTTAAAGAACCCGATTTATCTTTTTGCTTTAAATGTAATTGATCTGGCGAAATTCAACATTTGATATAAAACAGTGTTAAATATAGCCAACTTCGAAGATATGTTTATAGGTCGTTATCTTGGAATCTTAAATATGACACTTGCATTCAATACCATTACAAGCGATACTATTTATTTTTATGACGCAAATATAATTTTTTCTGTTTAATATCATAGGCCGACTAAGGTTATTGATAATCAATGATTTAATAAAATGTATCGATCCAGATCATTTAAATTAGCGTGAAACACAACTGTCTGATTATAAACACCATCATTCTTATCATCGTATTTACATGTCATTATAATAAATTCTACTCTTTGTTTACTTAAACCACAGCATCAAACATCTCAAAATTTAATTGTTTTTAGTAGAACATTATTGCATTTTTTTAAATATGTTAAGTTATTCTATGCTTTTGAAAGCAAACACTTTATTTAAAACGAACGTAGATTACACCAATCATGCTGGTTCTTCGGTTTAGTAAATAAATCAAATTTAGATTTAAAGCCTAATTTAAGCAAACATCTAATATCAATTTGAAAACAATCAATTTGAACATCACTTAATTAAAACAAACATAACAAAAAGTAATATGAAACGCTGTCTATCATGAAATCTAATACGGGCTTAGTTATCCTCTTGTTATACAAAAAGGATTAAAAAAAACTCCAGCTGTGTAATTCTATTAACTGATAACAAAATGTGGGACATGCAAGAAGCAAACTATCTACAATCCTGCTTAATGCTATATGCATATAAATCCTTCTATGTTTTTTAGGGCGTAATATTTTCAAAGGCACATATTTTGTTTTACTTATTAGATATAAGTAAAGAACGGAGATTGCAATATAGGACTGGAAATATTTAATTCGATTTCCATGATTGTGTACAACAGTTTGTTATAGTTAAGATCATTCTATTTCAAAAGAGATCTTTTGAATATGTCCTTAAATATATGAGTAGATGACATAATTATGTGTTTAAATATTAGCATATTCCGCAGTCATGCCATGCTTCTTTTTCAATCGCAAATGGTTATGTAGATCTTATTTTTGTCGATTTAATAACTATCATTAACGTTATCGACATTGCATGCTTAAATTAAATAGAAAGTAATAAAACGTTCAATTTAGGAACTCATTTTATATTATAGGACATGGAATAAAAAGATAACGTAAGCGAATATTTCCCATTCCAATTATATCATACTTTCTCTATTCAGTCATTTGTTCATATATTAAAAATATATGGATTTTGTACAACAGAGATTTATTGAAGAGCTTTATCTTTAAAGGATGCATTCGGAATTCGTGTGCGTTATTTAGTATTTTAAATAACAAATTTAAACAGCAGAGATGACTTAATCCTACGTTGTTTTCTTTACATTACCTTTGTTTCAAATGTTTTTGTGCTGATAAACTAAAACTGTTTAGTTATAATAAATATATGAATTACAAATCTTATTCTGGTTGAGGGCGGGCGAAACGACAGCTTTGGTGTTAATGTGGAATCTGGATATTCTGATTAATAATAAACAAGAATGTTTACTTTTTAATTTAGCACGCTTTGACAAGGGAATTACCACCCGAGAGATTAGTGATTTGCTTTGTTTATCTTTGGTTGAAAGTGTTTGCAAAATAATTAATATGACAGAGCTTAAATTGAAAAGCCCACTGAAACAATTCATCGTCTCATATAACAGTTGTGTTGTGAAAATGTAATTTGATAATAATTAGGACATGGAACATTTATTTCTGGTAAATCAACAACAAATTGATGGAACACTAATTGAAGTTTAAATAGCAATAATTCATTGTAAACACCATTTACCAGGTTGTCAAACAAACCATTATGCAAATTATGTACAGTTATTTGTTATATTGCATTTCATGGATGTAACCAGAACAAGAAAACAAATTAAACATAAACGTACTTTATCCTGTCTCGACACATAGAACATTTAATTACTAAACGAATGCAATAATTGTAATACATATCCATATATTAAGTTAAAGAATCACGTGTTTGTCATTGTGTGTATCCTCAAATGTAGCGGAATTAAAATTAGAAATTAATGAGTTTAGCTTTGAATAACACATTTCTTGGTCTTTCTTATGCAAATGTATATTTGTTAGACACACAAACATACATATTCATATCTTTGTCTTTTTAATGATGATAATTTTACTAAAAATAATTACGTTGTTTTTTATAATTCATCAGAACTTTGATATTGACTTTAAATTAGTTTTAAAAGTTCTGATTATCTTTAACTTAATATCTCAAGTATAATGTAGTATTAACTTTATATGCCTTCAAGAGTTATCTTCGTACGTGGTAGAGATTATGAGAAAATGTCTTTAGAAATGAATAGAATTTGCTTGATTACGAGGAGTAATATCATTTTAAAAATGATACGTTTAAGAAATAACATCGGCCTGAGATGTGTTTATCGGCTATTTAACACCGGTTTGGAGTTTTGATGCGTAGGAATTGACCACGAAGGCCGTAGGCCTGAGTGGTTAATTTTGTCGCATCAAAACGACAAAACCGGTGTTAAATAGCCGATATACACCTCTCAGGCCGATGTTATTTCGATTCTAACACGATAAAATAAGGAAAATCACTAATATTATTTTTCAAGCGGAAATAACTTCCGGTGCCGATTTTCGTATAACGCTGTTCGATCGTCCGCACCCTACTGGCATGCGAGCAGTTCCCGTACAAAACTCGTAGTGAGTTAAACATTATTTTTTATTACGCTCACTCACCACAATTTGAATGTTACACATCAATATTCAGCTCGTCACACAAATAATGGAAATTCCATGATGTTCTACACATAGAACAACCCTTAGTTATGAGGCCTCATATGGGGTACCGAAATTATCCATTTTTTGTTTGAAGAGAAGTAGTTCCCGTACATAAAATTTAACCCATTATAATTATACAAGTTTGTTATATCGGACCTATTTTTCATTTATAATTATTGAACAGAGCATTTTCTAAGAGATAACTAGATGTAATTCAGGAAATAAGGCGTAGACTAAACGCTGGTATCTATTACCCGGTACTGTTACCCCAACGCATTCACATGCAATAGTATGTTTGTATGCATGATATTTTACGCATCGAGGCCATAAAATTATTTAATATTGTAATATTGGCCAAAATTCTGATAATTAAACAAGTTTTCATCACATTGCCTACTTATCTGTAAACAGGTGGTATCAGTGGAAAACCCTTTAACAGGCCTCACGTGTCAGTATTTTAGCGCATGCGCGCAAGGACGGAATCCCCCAGAGAAAACAAGGTCACTTTTTGACAACGCACAGGTGAAAGTGATTTAAAATGAGACTTTTTATACGTACTGCCGAACTGACACTTAGATTTTGTCTCGTTTATGCATCTGCTTGATTTGAAATGAATTTTTGAAGAATGCAAGTAAAACTCAAGCGTTTAAATGAAAAATACGGGTACTGCTTCTGTACGGGAACTGCTCGCATACCAGTACTATTGCGAAGATATAGAAATTATTAAACAAAAGAAATAATAAAAAAAAAACGTTATTTTATCAAGTTTTCAACAATAAAAACTTACGTCGTATTGTGTTTACATCAGTGCCCAATTTATCATTCTTGTATGTATGAAATAACGTCAGCTTGTTTATGAATGAGTTGTTTACTTAGGATGACGTCATTACGCTGCTTACGGATTGGCGCCGTTTTGTCAAAATATTTATAAACTGATATGGATCTAATATGTGGCGTTAGTGTATGTGAGATATTATTTCGGTATTGTATGAAAAGAAAACATTACACGAACTGAAAATATAAATAAAAATGCTTTCTATTGTTGCATTAAAATGCTTTGTAAACTATACAATCGAGGGTGAAAACATAAGAGCGCATATACAAGTAGTCCCTAACCGGTGTTTATTGGCAGTTTAACACCAGTTTTTTCCTTCTTTTTCTATAGTGGCAAAATCACGTGAGTGTTAGAATTCTGAGTAAAAGTTTACAGAATTATTTTTCAATAAGATAACTTTGACGTTATGATTTGATGACGTCATTTATGAGAATACATGTCGTTGCGTGTATCAGTGAACTCATATAAAGCATGAAAATAAAAATAGAAAATTTGTTTGTTTTGTATGTAATATCAAATAATATTTCACTTGTGTATACACCAGCTTTTACATCAGGCCCCGTGTTCACAAAGATTTTAAGGATCAAGATCAGGATCAAATTTAAAACTCTATTAATTTGCATTGTTTATCCTCATAGATTAAATATCTAAAATTAATTTGAGTTTATGAAATTTTAGAATAAATTTATTGTTACATGTATGTGTGTCTGTAAAAACAAACTGTAACAAATACAATGTTTTCCTACAAATATTAAAACGCCACATGTAGTAAAATAGCTCACGCTATTATTAGGTCATTATTTTTCTTTGCAAAATCATGTTGCGCAAGGATGAGCTTTAAAGAGAAATTGAAACACCAGGATCGTCACATGATGTAATTATTTCATTAAAATTTGTCTTAGTAAGGGATCGTAATCGGATTAAACGAGACAGGAGATCTATTTTCTTCTTGCATTTCCCGCAATTTTTATTCAGATAATAGAATTACATGTGCGTAGATATTTTATCCCGTAACTGTTAAAATCAACTCCACATGCATGCCTTGTAAAGGCTATCTTTCAATCAAGCCGGCTTTACTGCTTGTTAAATGTCAGCTTTACTTTCTAATTCTCAAACTTATTTCTTTACTTACACATTAATCTGTGTAAACGACCGAAATAATTACGGCCTGTTGAGTAAAATTAGAGCTACAGACAATATAATTATACAGAAGCTTAGTAAGTAGTGCTGTTAGTTTTTACCATTCGAGTAATATAGTTAATTAATTTAAAAACATTGTGCCTTTTCTCTGATGTTATACATATTTCGGAAAAGCTATGATTGTTTTGTAAAACCAATGTATGACAGAAATTGATAGACTATTTTTTCTTAATGATAGTCTGATACCAGTCTATTACTCATTAAAGTAACAATTGATGCGCATACTATGTTACTTTTTACGAATTTATTAACATATTACTTGAATATTTTCAAAATCTTAAATTGTTATTAATAAATTTTAAAGCTTGACTACAAACTTGAATTAATTTTGTTTGCGTTACATTCGGGTAACCATTTAACGCCTGGTGTCATCTTATTAATATGTGTCTATTTTCCCGTGTTTTGATAAAAACATTCGAAAATGCCCTAATATAACTTATAAGCCGTACTTGGAAAGAACAAATGTGCTTGTTTTTCGCGAAGATGCTTTCTGAGTCACTGATACGACCAAGACTCTATATATCACACATCGAAGTGGGAAAATATCAACATTTTACAATATTGTTACTTCTCGGTGTGATATATAGCATATGCAATCAAAACATACAAATAACCGCTGTATGTTCAGATAATCATGACTTAAAGAGTCATATTCTAAAATTATTACAATAAGCTCGATGAAAAATTATTGAATAGATAAGTAACTGTATATTGTATAGTTTTATTGTTTGTTTGTTTGTTCTTAGTTTTATTTGTAATTGCACTTAAATCATAAATAAAATGTCACCATGAAAGCTTCAGTGTTGTTATAATTTTTCTGGTCCTTCGGGATCATTGATGCCAGCATTATTAAGTGTTGAGAATTGAGTACCACTCAAGCCGGTGCCGGGGGCGTGGGGATTGTTGCACATATTCATAATCTCTCATGTACAGACTCAATCAAACCGAGTCTGCAATTTTCATGTAATTTTGTTGTGATTAATGCTTTCGAGGGATCACTTTGTTTCCAGGTTTTATTACTGGGCTAATAATATGATAACAAACTTGAAAGGGTTGTTATATTATTGGTTCGTGATCAAAGTTGGAAGAACGCAAATTCGGATGATTCTATATTCATAAATAAACACAATTTTCATGTTTAAATATTGGATCAACAGAAATATTAATATTTATTGTCTTTTATTTCCAGATTAAATATTCATTTGTCTGACATTTTGATGCAATACATTTTAATATGCACACATAGTCTGGTAAACAATACTGTTTGTTCGCGCTTTTCCTTTAAGCGATATTTATTGCAAGGTTGTAATAACAACAATATAAGATTTTTGAACAGAAATATTAACAATTGAATATATACTGATCAAAACATGGATTGCGAACAGTGTATTGCTCTGACAGTTATTAGGTATACGCTGAAAAAGATGATATAGAACTATAAGTACTGACATGTTGCTGACTCTCAATTTATAGATGGTGTTCAATGTATGCAATCTGCTACGCCTCCTATCTTCGACTAAACATAGGTCAAAAATAAAACAATAAAGGTGTATTCTCGTGTGCAAAGCTTCTTGATGGTTGTTTTTTGTTATATTTGTTGACAAGTCAATCGTAACAGTTGATACAAATACGAATATCTTTAGACCATAATAAAAGTCGGTATTGCGGCAGTTTACACATCTGAATGATTGTACCATTTGAATAGAATATAAGGCATCATTAGTTTTCTAACAATTTCAGACATTGTCTATGATAACAACAAGAGTAATATCAATCTAAATAAACTTTTAGAATTAAATACCAGTTTTATATGAATGTAAAATGTAAAGAAAAAGAAATACACAGTTTTAAAGTGTTATTTAACTATTAGGTTTAGAACGCCCAAAACGGCAAAATTTGAAATGTTCTACGCTTGGTTTGATTCAGCCCGTTCATGGACAGAAATGGAAGTTGCAAACTAACGCCTATGCCATCTGTCACTGACTTAAGCAGAATTTAACATTTCATGAAAAAAACACCATAAAATACCAGATCATTATTTCGTGTGAGATAGGTTTTCCTCTAATTTACAAGGAAAAAAATAAAAAGAATACTCTAAAACAAACGTATACATACAATATAACTTCTTATGTCCCTCAAAACAGTCATTTAAGTACTTATGAAGCGTTTTATATGATAAAGATTCCATTAGCCAGTGTATTTTCTGTTTAGGGTTTATATTTAGTTTCTACCTATGTTAGTTAAAAAATGTAAGTTGACCTCACCTTCTTACAGTTCTGTTTCAGTCATGAATCGATAATTTGACTATAAATAAATTTAAGCATAAGAACAATATTATGCAAATAAAAAGCATAATAACAAATACCGGTTTCATTTTTGCCTTCTTCATAATACGTTTTATATTTGTTTTAGTGGACAGGACTAATACCAGAGGACATCGTAGTGCAATTAATACGGTGACAAAGAAGAAAAATGTGCTTTATCTATCGAGTTCCGTCGAGATAATATCCCGTTCCTAATATAATAATTATTTCTTTGGAACAAATTATATATTTTAAGGTGTACATGTCACCTCATATGTCACAATAAGGTGGCACAGAGTAGTTATGAGCATGACGTTCTGTGCCACCGTAAATAAAATATAAAACATAAACGTTTCAACCGGAATATTATTGGTTAACCTTCATTGTTTAATTTTGAACAAATATAAACAATTATTTTCTCAAAACATAAGGAACAGCCAGTTTGAAAATATTTTTCTTTCGGTAGTTGTTGAATTGCCACGGGTCTGTCAATAGCCAGAGTGTGCTTAGTTTAATCTGGCTCACCGACATTGTTACACAATCATCAATCACAACTTACATGCCAAGAAACATGGTATGAGATTTTAATCAAGTTCATGAGTTTCCTGCATTTTCTAATCAAGTAATTGAATCACAATGTCAATTTTATCATAAATTCTATGTTTTGAGCAAAGATCAATAAACTTGATTTAAGAAGAATAGAATTTATCATGAAATCATGGTGTTTTCTCCTTCCGGGCACATCGGCAGCTTGTGTTAAGATTATAATTGACAAGCTTTTATGTTTATAAAAAATATTCAAAGCCATCACACCTTTTTTCAATCGTTTTCGAATCAATGTTAACTGCACAGGTATATATTCATATTTTCAGCTGTAAAGTGGGCAACATCAAATATAGCATTTACAAGATAAGGTTAATATGAATAACACATCTACAAACAATAAAGACAACAATTTAAAATAATTAAACTTCATTTGACAAAATCAGGCCAATCAAATCAACAAAGCTATGTAATAAGAATACACTTTAGGAGAAAGCAAAATTAAAACAGGAAAAAAATGTTTTATTGAACTTTTTACTTAAATATCTTTTATACACCTATTATTTTTTAATCTTTTGTTTTTTATACACCAAGCTTGACCAGTTTTTATTATATTAAATATTTAAGCACTGACATTTTGTATCAGATTTTTTAAACTTTTTAAATTAGGAAGGGTTTACACAAGGGATGAAATGCTATTTGAAACAGTCTTAAATTACAATTCTAGCAATAATGTTCTATATTGTATAGACCAATTATTAACGCTTTTCCCCCTCTCCTCTCATTGCCTTGATAAATTTCTCTGTAAAATGTCGATTTAATTCTATGTAAATACAGATTATCGTATCCGACGAGTTTTTATAGGACCACTGTCTAAAGCAAATCAGTTGTATTATACTTGAAATGGATTCATTTAAATGGTAACTGCTGAATCCGATAATTTACCGTTGATGATGAAAACTCTTCAAATTATATTATAATAGTTTGCCATTGTCTGTGCTTTTAAAAACATTTTCGAGATATCACTGTAAGATATTCAAAGTGCAATAAAAAGATTTAAACAGTAATCAAACTCACGGTAGAAGAACAATGTTAAACAAAGACAAGCGACACATTTTATTAAGAAAAAAGGTAAAATATATAAAAAATGAAGCTGAGATGGAATTTAGATATTAGCACTTCGATTAATTTTAAAAAGCCATTTATCATAATTATCTATTAGATATCATTCTCATTTACCGATGAGCATAATTTTCCGCCTTCATTAAATTGCCTATTGTAAGAAATTAGGTACGTGTATTACATTCAAGAACAAATGAGTTACTTTATTATTTGAATTTTAAAACAATCGCCTAACTAATAAACTGTGGGTCAATTAAACGTTAAATTGATATAAGATTATATTTATGAATCAAACATTTGTATTGTAGATAATACTGATTAAATTGAATCTTATGTCAAAATCATCTGTTCATATTTTCTAAAATCATGATATGAGTTTTATTACACAATTCATAATTTAAGGTCAGTCAGCTGATGTGACATATCTTATAACTGACAAGTAAGTGAATGATCAGTTTAGCAATTTTAATGACAAAATTTTATTTTGATTGAAACAAGGCCTTGTACACTTTTCTTTATCTTACTTCAAAACCATAATGACAAACATATTAAAATGATCTCATGTACTCAAATCACCCTGAAGACATTTATAAAGTCCCAACATGGATTGCTGTATAAATTCTACATATTTAGGGTTTGAAGCGTATACTGTATTTTGAGCGAAATTTAGACGCCGACAGAATCACCGAGTAGTTTTAAAACAAGTCATGTGACTTGAACAAACCCTGGAAGTTACATTTATAACCGATATTGTGGATATTGTATGATTGAAACAAGGCTAGACCATCCATTTGTTTTGATCTTTAACGTTTCCTTAGTTCACTGTTACAACTATTTGAAATCTTAACGCTCTAATCTGACCCACGTGGGTCAGGTTAGAAAACCATCATTTAATTCTTTATAAGGAGAAAAATGTGTTCCTGTGACTGCCATGTGTATTCATGTTGAGGACATTTACAGAATAGTGAATGAAAAATTCAAAACGAAAAAATGAAAATTGGGACGGTGTCTCCCTTTAAACCTTTATTCGACATGGTTTTATACTTTGTGGATCATGACGCTTGACAAACAAACATTTTTCCCAAGTAAGGTGTAGCTAAGAAATTATCGATAAGTGAATAATTCTCATTTCGATTTATAAGACGGAATAAAACCAAACAAAAAATGAAGAAGAAAAATACCGTAATACAGATTTGTGTTCAAAATTAGATAAAACCATTCTTTTGAATAGGAACAAAGCTATAAAAAACAATGTTCTATTAATCCCTTAATATTGATTCGCAGAACATTGCAAACAAACTTGTCAAGTTTTGAATTTGTCAGAGCTTTTAACAAATATCAATAAAACGTGCAGTGTTACATTGAAGTTATCATCATGGGAAATATGCTACGTTGTTTTGTCACACAGGAATAAAAAAGCAAATGTCGTTCACAGTCACACTTTGGAATGACTAATGCTCACGAATTAACTACGAATCTTGCATTATAATAATTACATATATACAACTGTGAGCGAGCCCTCTTTTCTAAAACAGAATCTATAATCTATTCTTTAACATCGATATTTTGAAATTAATCACCACAGGGACCTGTTTTTATATTTGCAATCAGATAATGGAATCAAACTGAGGAACAATTACATTATTGTTACAAATTCACCGGTGAACATATTTGTTTCATTCATTCTTAAACGCTGAAGCACATTTTTCATTTGTTATTGACGTCTTGTAAAATTGTTCAATGGTTGATTTTTGAAATTATTAACTCCCAACAATAGTTTTTTCTTCTATTATTTTGTTGACTTGCTACCGTAACGTATTATAGCTGCAAATTCGTTCTTACTTGGCAGCATGTAGTGTAGCCGCTTTTTTCATGAAGACACAAGTGCTGATAGTGATAATTATGATTGGCTTTGCATATTTTCATAAGGCGGGGTTACGTGTTTCTAAAAAGGCTGATAACACTGAAGCAATGTGAGGATATATTCACATTTAGAACACAGACCGTACACGTGGAGCTCGCAGAGACAAATGATTACAAAGTAACTTTTTGATATCCTTTTAACTCTAAGAAAAAAGGCAATTGCTGACTGTTTATAGTTTCTAGAAAAAGTAAGCAAAACATTAATTTTTCATGTGACAGGAATGAACTGCATTAACAATCCTAGAATTTTCTTTTTCGGTTTTTGGTGTTTTGGCTCGAACACTCATTGGTTTACATGCCAGATTTAGTAATTCGACCCCATCCACATAAGGAAGTGTGTTTGTACGTGACTGCTTGGGAAAAACAATGTAATGTTTAATTTTAGAGGTGACACTTTCTCTTTTGTTTTATCTTAATATATCGAGTTGTACGAGTCAATTTGCAGTTATATGGGTAAGAGTTTGATAAGACTCCCTACGGCCGTCTAAATACAAGCTCTTACCCATACATAAAACTTTAAACTGTCGAGGTAAGATAATTTGCAACGTTAGATCTAACACTTCATTTTAATTTATTTCGGGATTTACCCTGTTCAATACTAACTGCATACTAGTCTTTTTTGTTTTAAATTTTTAATTGGACGAAGTGGAAAGGAATTGTTATCAGGTACCAGTAGTCTTGTACCAGTGATGGTAATTACTTACTAATTGTAATGATTAATATTCTTCATTATTTCTCAATTGTTATGGGGAATAAGGGTGCTATAAACATGTTTAATTCTTGATATATTAAACAGACTTGAAGGAGCAATTACTTGTATGTTAATTACAATATGTCAATTGAGCCATCCTTTATTGCCATTTTTGTCATTTTTTAAAGTCTGATAATGGATTCTTACTTATTGTAATGACTTTTTCATTTTTCATTTCAGTATGCAAAATTCATCTGGGATATTTAATAGTTACATTAATGCCGTTTTATCCGTATATTGATTACCAGATTAAACAAAAAGGTATTTGATTAAAAGTTTATTTGATATTAACGACAAACCAAAACAAAAAATAATAATATTTTGATGGATTATTTGATGGTTTATTATACCGGTTTAGTTATGTAAATCTAAAAAGAACTCTAGAGTACTGAGATTATTGACATGATGGTTTAACTTGAAGTACCGTTTGATATAGCGTTGGAACGAAAAACATGTGTGCTAAATTATTCGCTCGCTCCGTTTCTCTAAAAAAGCCATTTTTGTTGCGGAACTGACTGAAAACTGAAACCTTTTAACTTAAATCTGGCTGAAAACCGCATTAAAAGATTTTCAATTTAATTAAGGGTTTATCTCTATAAAAACATTTGGATTTTCTTCCGTTGTAAGTTACCAAGTTGATTTTTGTTAGAATTAAATATTTGATATGTTTAGCTTTATCAGTGGAGCTCTTTACTGGCGCGTATATTGGCAATTTACTGGGGGTAAATGAAACTTGAACCTTTTTATGTAATAAATAATAGTCATATTTAAAGCAATATATTGTCATTTTAAAGTATTTTATTGGTTGACATTAGCAATGAATTTCCTTAGATAATAAGTAACAGTTTGGTACAAATTAATAGTGTTTTTGGGAAATGGCTCAGTATTGACAGTCTTGTCTTGTTTATTACCCACACGGATTTTTCCTTGGTAAATACAATATTTCTATTTCGATTCACTATTTGGTTGTTTATTTACCATGTCCCATTTTTGTTTATTAGAGAATTGAAACGTCTTTAAAATTCTCAATGTTTTGTTAACAAAACTAACAACAAAATATTATAGAGTACGAGTACTCGTAAATGCATTTAATCTTGATATATAAAACTTTTAACTATTGCTGTTAATCGTTATTATGATATAATTTTTGAAACACTTTTTTACTTCCCTAAGAGATTAAAATCATTACAGTCAAGAATCATAAAGCAAACAAAATTACAATGCATGTGTGCCTTTTTGTCACTTTATTTAATTAAAAAGCAATATATACATGTATAAAGTAAAATTAATGTGATAGATATAATTCTAGTACAATAATTTACATCACATATTTGCATACGTATTTAGATATTCAGCACGACCAGGCTTTATCGTTTGAACAATTGTATTTTCTGAGAACATTTTCTATAATTTCACATACTGAAAACAAAAGTTTAAATTTTATTTATGATATAGCAATAACGAGACATACATTGCATTTTAACGACAGTTAGTCTTGTTTGTTATAACATTCTAGAATAAATTTTGATTTTTCAGCAACAATTGTTTTCGAGTCCGCTTCCTGGAACCAATCAGTACTGGTGTCATGGTCATGGTCATAGACCGATTAGGGAATTGAGAGGCAGCCACCTTAACCATTACGCCACTGGTCTTCTAATTAAGTGAGATACATATACCCCATTATATGCTGCATGGGGGACGTCATCATCTAAATGTGGATAATTTACTTTACAAAATCAAAGTTTTCTCTCATTTCATAGATTTTCGTGTGAAAAGTATTGTAATTTACTGTAATACGAATATTTTAAACTTCTGTTGACATTCAAATTTATTTTTTTCTATTTGTAAAGTAGTTTCATCTATGTATTTGCAATACGTATCTAAGACATAACCAGAAGAAATATGGACATATGATTCGAATAGACGAATAGTATGTATAAGTCTGTGTATCTATGTAACGCAGGTAACAGACATAACTTAGGTAACAGACATAAATACTATTCTGATAAAGGGAAATCAGTATAAATTTATCAGTGCTGGAATAATGATCAAGTGCATGCTGATAGGGTTCTGACTTTGACGTTTTTGTGATTTAAAAACGTAATTGTGTCCTGTACTATTACAGCTGTCATTGCTAGTGACATGTGTCAGCAGCATTCAAAGGGAATGTCACTGACGCAGATGTAATGTTATTTAATTTTTGGCATATAAGCAGGTTCCGCTGCCTTAAAAAGACTCGGTAATATCGATTTATATCCATATATGACAAATACAGATATTTTATATCCATCTTTGATGGTATTTGACAAATACAGATATTTTATGTTAGGAGGACGCTTTTTTTCTTATTTTTCGTTTTTTTTTTTGTTTTTGGGGGGGGGGCGGTGAGTTGTGGTTGTCAAATTGTTATTAATATTAAAGTATTGAAGTACTATATGAATGATAACGCAGATATCATATCCTGTTCTAATTTAGAACTTGACATATTCTGTCCTAAAGAGACATAGTGTTGCTTGTAAAGTTTTACAGTTTTGAAACTCAGTAAAGAGACCTATAGCTTAGTTGGTTTTGTAGATTAATTTTAAATAAACTTTGTAAATACTTATGAAAAGGTTTGTTGTTGTTTACTTTATCAATCAAACTTGATCTTCAAAATTTCCAACATTTGATGATTCTTGATAATGTGTATATATGTTCATGTCATACACTGTTCGTTAATCTGCAAAAGCCTTTTGGAAGAAAATAAAAAAGTGTCTACTATTTACTGTTTATGTTTATAATTGATTTAATGAAGTAAGAGGGGGAACGATAATTACATGTAGTTGTTGTTTTTTAACAATTATATTTTTTAATCAGAGAGTCATTACGATGTAATGTATTGAAATAATGATAATTATGTTTCAGCAAAAATATTTTAAAAGTTTTTATTTCTTTCAGTATTGCAAATATTACATGCGAGTATATAAACTAATTTTACTAGACAATGTGTAGAAGAAGTTATTAATAACATGTTGTACTTTTGTTAACTGAAAAAATTATAAACCTAAAGTGTGATAAACTCATATTTAACATTTTAATGCGTATCAAAAAGTATTAAGATAGTTGATTTAAAATACGAATAACTGTAAAAAGACATACCCATATAAATAACACTTTTTTTTGGGTTTATCTAAAATTGTATTCCGTTTAAAAAAAATGTCATCAAGATGTTATCATTAACCGTAGAAAGAAAATTATATCCTTTATTTATTTATTTTTATTATTCAATAAACGATATAAGACGTTGTGACGTATTAAACACTTAGGCAGGCTGTTTGTAAGAATTTACGAATAAAAATTACGTGCAGCACAACATGTCGAAGTGTCTTGATTTTGTCACGTAATATACGCTTCTTTCATCCAGTATGAAACGTTTAACTACGTTCAATAAAATGCTATTTTAAGACTTGTCTTAAATTTTATTACACTATTTTAAAGGATAAACGCTATTTTTACACATATACTATTAAACAGGTCAATTGTGTTTGACATTTGAGTACAGTATTTGATAAGTACATGCGCATTGAAGAGAATTAATTTGTTCATTATTTGTATTTTACACTTCAATCAATAAAGCGTTCATAATATAATAAATACATTTTTTCATATTGCAGTCAATATATTTTTTTATCTAGGTAAGATCTAGGTAGAGTTAAATTAAAAATCAAATATTTTTCATTTTGATGTTACCGAGACGTATAATTAAATATTACTTAAAAGAATATTTAGTCTCAGAAATGAAAAAAATACGTTTTTATAATAGTAATATAATAGATAAAGGCTGATGAAGTGAAGAAGGCAACGTAGAATGATCAGGCTTTTTTGTCATTAAAGTATCAAAACATAAAAAACGGTACATTTACTCAATACTGTTCAGCAAATTAGTAGGAATGTAAATAATGTTTTTGTTGTTGTTTTTTTTTTTTTTTGTTCTCTTTTCCATTTTTTCTTTTTTTCTTTTTTTAATATTTCTGTTTTTCTTTTTCCTGTCTGTTAGCAGATATTTAATTGACTGAGGAATAACTTTAAGAAATAAACATAACACAAAATCAGTATAATTTGAACTGTGTACTTTGATAAGGAAACATAATGATCAAATTCAATGAGATATACATGTAATGGTTTTTGTTATCTATTCATCAGGAAAAAAATGTATATATGCAAGCAAACAGTGTGTACACAATTTAGCAAGAGATGTCCCCGGAATCGAATGTGCGTTAAAATATAAAATAATTTATCATTTTCTACGCTAGACACCTAGAATAGAGACACAGTGCACAGACAGTAGGGACTTCACAGCACGTAGTCCACTGTGTGAGCGGCATACCTCTGCATGATTTTTTGTACATTTATATTGATATTGTAGTCTTGTCTGAATCACACAGAAACATAGCAAAACGGAGAACAGAGAACAACATGATCGCCAGTGCTGTTTAACCATCATGTATTTCATTCTGATTTATTTTAAGGTGTAACTAACACTATGCATACATAATTGTTACAATTACACCATATCTTAAGGCCTAATTTTATTGTAATTTTGCATTACATTCAGAGCCACTTTTAAACGCAAAATTTCATAATTTAAAAGCAATTTAACCATGAATTTTAAATGCCACTTTACCAGAACATTTGCAGTCAATTATGGAAGCTCAGTGAAGTGTTCTCTTGGAAAGTGATTTAAAAATCTAGTTATTTTCTCATTTTACTGGCTGATTACAGCAATTTTAAAATAGTTTATTCTATACGTATGATGAAATATGTTGTAACATATAAGTATTAACTGAAAGTAACTATCATTTATGAAATCCAAAACAAATAAATGATAGTAAACATGTTAAACATCAGCTAATGTGTTCATACGGCGATGTCCATGAATCTGTCATGATTTTCAAGATAGACAGAACTGTTAATTGAAAACTCTGTTTTTTGGTTTGTTTCTTTGTTGTTGTTTTTTTTGTTGTTGTTGTATTCTTACAACTTTCTCAGAAACAATGTGATGCAGCATTTAATGTGATAGTAAAAAAATCACAGTTACCACAAATGTCAATATATGTTAAACATAACATAACATAACATAATATTTATTCAGCATTAAATGTTACAACATTTATAGCCATTTCAATATATAATTCAAACATATAAGGGCAAGTACATGGTTAACAGAGAATTATATACAAATGATTTATACAAATTAATCTTAAATTATTATTTTTTAACAGAGTGAACATAATTAATTGTAAAGTATTTTCTTAACAATATTTTTCATCATTATTACCATTTATCTGTTGTGTTATTTCTATAGTAAAACATATTACAAAGAATATTTTTTTCTTGTTACGAGCAACATTTATGTTTATTGAATACATTTTTGTAAAACAATTCAAATATGGAGATCCATTTCATTGTGTTTACATTAACTTAAAATACTTACAAAAGATAAAAAGAAAACAAAGCAGTGAACATCAGGTTATGATAATAGCTATATATGTTTGTATTATATATTGAAATGGCTATAAATGTTGTAACATTTAATGCTGAATAAATATTATGTTATGTTATGTTATGTTAAACAGTTAATTAATGTTAATTCATATTTGATGTGGTCAAGATTTAGCAAAGCATATAAATTGATACTTTTAACGGATATGTTGATAAAATATCTATAAGGAAACAAAATAGAAATTGTTTGCAAGAAACTTTATACCTAACATTTACAATCAGACATTGTTTGATATGAAAATATTCTATTGCATTCATCAAGTTACATTTGATGTGTTTTTCAATGTATTAATGTAAAGACAACAACAGCTTTCGATAAAACAATATTATTGTATTTAATTTTGTTTGTCTTCGTTGAAAATACGATCGTTATGATTGTAACTCAATAAAGCTGTAAATCTCTCTCAAATGACATATTTTGATTATAAAATAGATTGTTTCAAATGACCTTTCAATTATGGATAATGAAATCAAAATACAAATACAATAGGGAATTGATTTTAATGCAAAATGTCTGTATCTTAATAAGGCAAAGATTGATTGTTAGCTATTAAATATTCAGTGATCACAAAGTGTTATTTGAACAAATGTTTATGCTACTGTAAGAATATACAAACTGTTGGATTTTCAATTGACTAAACAAAAAAATCAATCAATTAACGATTTTCATAAGCCTATTTCTTGAGAGAAATATTTACGAACAGCTACACCTGAGAAACGCATTTTGCAAAATATTTAACATACAACATGTACTGTGTCGATGCATTTTAGATATGCGAGGTTTCATTTATGTGTCATGTTATGTGTGATATTGTCGTTCATAAGTAAAATATGAGTATATTATTTTCGTTCAAACAATTTGTTGTCAGATTCAAATTGACTGAAAAAATCGATAAAGTCAATTTTGGTAATCACAGTTATCTCCCATGTCGAGCATAATATAAATGAGGACCGATATAAATAATAAATCAAGGAGGCTTTTGTTGTAAATTGTATTTCTGTCTGTCCTGTACATGCTGGTCTGATTTGACGCAGCCGGCAGAGAACAGGAGATGAATTAGTAAAATAAAGTAACAAAGAACTTGTCTAAATCTGAGTTATTAAAAGTATGAAGACGACTATAATCCATTAAGACAAAGGAAAAGTTATTGCTTTTTTCAGTTCACGCACATCTGCTTAAAGCAAATGTAAATATGGAGTTTGAAATATGTTGAAAACCTTAGCAGTTACAACTGTTTTAGAGCTAAAATCAGTATATAGTATGTATCAAGTAAAGCTTGAGCACTTACTATTTACATAAAAGTAACTTAATATCATTTCATCAGGGTTTGTTCTTGCGTATATGTCAGCTGATGTTGACACATTGCCCGATAATTAAGGTAATTGTAGACAATATCGTCTCGTTTATATTGTGTTTGTTATCGACATGTAGTTCCATGACATCAGCATATAACTGTCAATGGAATCATATTTTCTCCTTCGTACGTGTCAATGGAATCACTGAATGTGACAAATAATCTAAAACAAAACAATATTTCTCTACCTAGATATTCTGATTACCGAGATATTATGATAACAAAATTGTTAATTGAAGAACTGCCGGCAAATGGCTCCATCTACTTAACTTAGTCAAGAAAATAAAAATGTCTATTAAAAATGTAAGTCTCGTAATTTTTGTATGTCTATGTTTCATCAAAAGAAGTAGCAGGATTGATGCATATAAATTATTATGCATATGTTTCAGAAGTTAAGAAATTAATTTTAGAATCTAGTTGAATTTTTTTGTCAACTTATTTAATATATAATCATTTATTTTAGTTCGATTAATCTTGAAGTTTTAAGCTCATTGAAACATTTTCCAACAATTGCCAATAAATGAGAAACCGAGTGTTCAACTTTTTCAATTTTGCCGTTTTGGGTGTTCTTTGGAGATTCTGTATTTTGTTAATTTTTTGCCGTTGTTGCTGGCTTTCGTCGGTTGCTGTTCTGTGAATGTTGCCTTGCCTTGTTGATCTTTGTTATCATTTTTGTAGGAACAAAATTTAACAAACAGTAGCAAACTATTTAATGTATTTAAGGTGTATTGGATGAGAATTTATCTCGATAAATGTAAATTTATTGTCTTGTGTCACAGTTAATATCATCTCAAGTTACCGTAAATTTGTAAGTAATGTGATAAAGAAGCAATTAAAGATGGACTACCGAATGCAAATAATTTGTCACTTGATCGAACGCTGATCGATTGGTTAATGATAAAACATACAAATACTTCATTCTCGCTTCTCATAGAATTTTATTATATCGTGACTACAAGTGATAAAAGCAAAATACTAATCCAATAGTAATGGTCCAAGTGCCATCATTCTGTGTTATCAAGATAAAGTATATATCACTTCTTAATTGGGATATGCATAGGAAGATTATCACCGACAAAGACGCTGCTAAAGTGAATGCATTTTAAGGACTCTTGTATCAATCTTAATGTAACAAGTTTATCAAGCCGTAACCCTTTCTGCACAATATAACGTTCTTAATCTCCTCGCAAGTAAAATTTATCAAAAAAATTTTTATTTTAGTAAGGCTTTACGCTGCATTAACACTGTAAAAATCATATGGCGACAGTCCAACTTTACTGGTGGAGGAAAATCCAAGATGCCTCTCCGTACATTATAATATGTATGTACATACACTTGAATAGAACGACCGACATTTTGTAATCTAATTGGAAAATCTCCTTATATCAAGTTCTATTTGGTATTCGAACCCACAGTGCTGAGGGGAAAGTGGTATGCAGTCAACGACCTAAGCGACGGGGGCAGCTTAAATATTTGTAACATATTAGTCTTGTCTCAGATGATGCGGTTATATAGGTTGATTGGGTGCAAGAAATATATCTCAAACATAATAATAGGACAAGTAGAAGTTGATATTGCTCGTCTGTTTTTGATTGCTTACGTTAGCTGAATTTGATTTTGACACTAAATGATTAAAGTGTTGTGTGTTGACGTTTTGCTGCTATCGAATTTTATTGATACCTTTTGACGACAATGCTGTTATTGACATTTTTAAGTATCATATAATGACAATACTAAGCTGATAACATATGTACTGAAAATTCTTTTATCTGTATCAAACAATTAAGACGAACATTTAGACCAAATTAAAGGCAAGCAAAGAATAGATGAAAATGAAAGTTCAAAGAAATGAATTGAAATAAGTTGAACAACTAATGAAATTATAATCATCTTTTTAAAGATTGTTTATGTCAAACGTTTTTGTTGAATGCGTCTATAACAATTAACAATTATTGGTTTGGTTTAAACAATATTTATTTTCCAAATAGATTTACACACATGTTATACAATTTTACACAATCTAGTAATAACAAATAGAAATATAATAAAACAATCATTGTTTTAGTATAGCATACAGAATAGAGGATAAAGCTTTGTAGCTTATACTAAGCCTCGCTTCTGTCTGTCTTAAGAATCTGCACTGACGATGTTACTTCATTTGAAACATTTATGAACCGGAACAAAATAAATAAACGAAAGGGTAGACCTGGTTTTAAATAAAAAGAAAAACAGATAAAACAGACAAAAAAAGAAAAATGTTTTGATTTTTAAAACATTTTAAGTTAAGTAATTATCAAAGAGAGAAAATAAAGGTAAGGAAAGTCCATGGAGTAAAGTTAGGAGGGGAAGAAAGATTTGAGATGTGTGGGTCTTTTTCAGGGACGAAGCGATAGTGGGTTTTAATTAGCGCTTAAATCTTTGTGTATGTGTTATAAAGCCTTGTACATGTTTAAAAATAGTTTCGTTTTTGTCCGAGTCAAGAGATTCATTTCCAAACAGGAGAATGTTTTCAGTGATTGGTGTGATATTGCTGTGGTTGTTTAACTTGGTTGTTCTTTGATTAGTATAAATTTGACATGCAAGAAGAAAGTGTTTTGTGTCTTCAATTTCTCCACAAGTGAATAATGGGCTTTCAATGATATTTTTTTACTATCTAATTAACTATTGTGACAATTAACTATAACTAAAAGTACAAAAGGATATAAAATCAAAAACGATATACCATTTTGGTTTTAAATAAAATAATCATCGAAAGCATATTGATCAAGTATTAATTTAAAGCTGATATTCTTATTGTACTATCATCATGATAATTGTCCTCTAGCATATTGCACTTTCATAATGCAGTGATGTGTTTGTTTGCTTTGGTTTTATTTCTTTTCTACTTTACTATTTTATCTGTATAAATGTAAACAAGACATATGGGAAACGATGGTCGTAAGTTACATTTATAATAACACACATTTTGAATTTATTCAAATAGTGAATTGTTCATTTTGTCTAATATTAAATGATTGCATCTTTCTCCGATTGACATTATTTATAGAAAATAATCGCCTTGTTACACATTTAAATGTCATATACACATACTTGGTATTTGTTTACGTCTAATGTTTTTCTGTTAAATTGTTTATGATGCTTTGCGGAAAATTGCAAATATCCTTATAAATGACAACAATGCGTGCAATACTAAATTATTTAACCTATGTAAAAAGACCAACATCAAACAAACTTCGACTTAATATCATGCCACGCATTTCTGTTGTTAAAAATACAATAATTCAATATCAATTCAAAGTTTAATATTTATAAATTTTACCCTCTGATCACACTGGTGCTTTCATTCATGATACAGTCTAAGCACGGGGATAATAAGTTAATTCTAATTTATGAATTCACATGAATGTTTTATTGCTATTATTCATGTGAATTTTCCTAAGAATCAATGTCTAACTAATTCTGATAATAAAATTTCATTTTCGTCCATAGGTGTTTAAGACTTTTATGTATTTGTGACATGACTTAAACTCCCCAGTCAATTCCCTGGATCTGAAAAATACTTATAAATATATGTGGAACTATTCTTCCAACTATTAAGACAAAATGTTAATGTAATTTAACAATGTTTGCATATTATGATTTAGACAGGCTAGACATTCAATTCAACGTACTAATAAATTGATGAGTTTCTTTGTTTGATAAAACTTTAATTTGATGTTTTAGCCTGACCAAATCTTAGTGCGCCCGAAAACAATATTTTTTAGATAAGTGGAAATATCGTCAGAAATGCACTCATT
This sequence comes from Ruditapes philippinarum, assembly GCF_026571515.1. Lineage (NCBI taxonomy): Eukaryota > Metazoa > Mollusca > Bivalvia > Venerida > Veneridae > Ruditapes > Ruditapes philippinarum. The sequence continues at coordinate 74,772 of NW_026861056.1, forward strand.
CGTGCATAAAATATGCTTTATAACGATAAGCACATGTCATTTGTAAAATGTTAATACATACTTATTTTTCAGCAAGAAAAACACTTTGCTATATATCTTAAAGTGACTTCCCATCTTTCTATCTTCATAATTTAGAAAAATTTAATTATTTACTTTATACCAAATACTATAGTAAATAATCAGGTGGCTTGGGCGTGCCATCTGAGTTTGGCTTGCACTGTCTAAAGCTGAACAAATTATATAGAGCTTACTTGGAGTAAAGAAAATCGAAACAGAGATACTTTAATATCGTCAAGCTTTTAATAGGTATAGCAATAACATTAGTTGAATAAATAAAAATAACCCGTGATTTGTAAATAGGAAAACGAATGCTCGTTTTGAATGCATTCTGGCATTTTAGTTATTATCACTATAAAAAGTCATTACATACACGTATGTACATTATCAGTTATTACGAAGGAATATACAATTTTAATTTACAATGTTTTTCTATCTTTATATCTTTTTGAAGAAAGCTTTATGACAATAGCATTTCATATTTACATTTAATAGTATTACAATAACCATAACTATAACGTGCTGTTGTTTCATTTATCTAAACATTTTTATTGTTGGTGTTTAGGAAAAGTACTAACTGGCCTTGCATACAGCTGAACCATCTAAAGCTTATTTTGTACAGTTATACTTTGAGTTTTTTAAGGATGTCAAAATATAATTTTGCTTAAAATTAGCTTCCTCTATAAAATTCAGAGTCCAATACTTCCGACGATAAACATCTCATATGTTTAATTTGTTATTAAAACATTGTAAAACAATTACTTTTTTGTACATTTAAATAATGAATATGGTTTTGTCAATTCTTAACAGATAGAAAGTCAGTATAGAATGTTACATTATTTAAAAATTCTTACGACATTCAAAACTAAAATTTAATGTTGTTTTTTTATATTAAATATGATAAACAAGATCAACAAGGAAAGGCGGCGTTCAATGAACGCAACCCCTATGCGACCCAGCAACAAGAACCAGTGGCAAGGAGCCCAGACGAACTTAAACAAAAACAGGACAGGGCACAAGGCAGAGCACGGACAGTCTAATAACTAAAATGATAAATAATTTGTTACTGAAAAAAAAAAATATAATTGAATAATAGGAAATAATTTGCAACTGATAAGGAATTCAAAGAAAAAAATAAATGATTGAACAATAGGCCAACAAAGTTAAAAGACACAGTCGATGGAATAAAAATTGACCGTACTAGCTGGTTCATGACATATTTACTTAAGATTTTTATCTCAAAAGAATGTGACGTTTTTGCAGAATGTATCATAAAAGCTTTCCCGAAAACGTACAATTCATTAACAATATTGTGTCAGTGGTAATATATTTTAATGTGTCAAATCGAAACGATGGACTTTTGAACAGGAAAATATGAATGACACATTGTAATTAGTTCATTCACAAACATTGTTAGTTACATGATGTTAAATATCATTTACATATCGAGATTGGATATTCTTTTGACGTTTTTTACATGCGACATATCAATAACAGTTGAAACAGGGGAATAAATAGTACTCATTAATTGGAAAATGTCATAATCAGATCATTTATGTGCGTAAGCATCAGCGTTCCACTTCCAAACCTGCGCAAATCATAAATGAGTGTTTTTGCCAGAACATGATGTTTGTCATAAATTGACGGACTATAGATATCCATATTTCATCAATGAAAACAATGAAGTATAATAAATAATTCATTTTAATTAAAAGTAAATTTAGATCATTCTTAATCTTAAAAAACAATGACAACAAATCATTCTATATTACAGACTGCGATATAGTATGGATGTTTGTTGCTCACTGAAAGGCTTTGTATTATATTGCATGTAAAATATAAACCCAGACGTTTCAGCTGAAACAGTATCAGTTTACAAAGATATTGAATATTCATATGTCAACTCTAATCAATATAATCAAAATGAATCTATATGCATAACAAAAGGTACAAATTCGATTTAAACTTAACATTTATTTTATAGATTTTTTAAATATTTAAAAATTGTTTTAATAATGACAAAATAAATGAGATGTGTAAAAATAAAACTGAATTTAACTGCATAGAATTCGAGTTATCTTGACAAACTTATTAATGTATAAAAAAAAGTCTTCATTTGTTTGACAAGTTAGATCGAGATAGAGTTCAGAGTGAGCATAACCACAAGGGAGAAAAAGAGCTGGTGTTCACGAGTGAAATAATGGAGAAAATAAAAATCCCTAAAGAAAGCCCCAACACGGCATAATTGAAAATGTTGCAGGCTCGGTTTGAGCCTTTTCATAGACGGTACAGATAAGTGCATCTACTGTCCACGCCCCTAGCACCGGATTAAGCATGATTCAACATTTAATATCAACTGGTACAATATTGAAACATCGCAGATGTGTTCATGTGGCGATTATCATGGAACCTTTATTGTTGCACGTAAGTGCCATTTCATGAAAAGCGGCATGTGATCCCCAAGTAAAAATTGAACTTATTTGATGTTAAGTTAAGTTGGCAGTAGATTATGATAGTAGTTATGTTTCTACAGTCTTATATTTACCCATTGAGAGGCATACTAAACAACATTTACAATTGTCTTTGGTGTGTGAGCATATCTTTTAAGCCAATAATAAATCCCTTAAAGAAACTCATTAGAAAGAGCATTACTGTTGTACTTTTTTCGACTTGTCAAATTGATTTACTAAATATTGCATTCAATTTTATAATGATAAATTTGATACAAAGCTATTGAATCAAATTTGTTTTTTCAACATCAACATAAATAAAATGGAAACCTTAAAGAACGCTCAAAAAAGCAAAATTAATATATAGATCCGTTTGAGGGTGACTATTCATTTTAATCAATGTCATAAGACCATTTTAGAGGTATTATTGAATATTAAATATAAATGTTTGTGTTTTGCTAATGTATGATTTATCAAAATCAATTTGTAGAATTGACGGGTTAACATTACCTAATGTATACAGCTTGTATCATAATCTAACTTGAAACGTGCAACTATTGATTATGTGTCGGAAAGTTAGCTTAGGTTGAGAAATGAATTTAAATAATTAATATGTTTTCTGAACATACAACCATCATTAAATTTTCAATACATAATATTTATTTTGTTAGCTTGTGAGATACTGTTTCGAACAGTATATTTAATTTTAGCCCATGTGCAATTTTATTCATCACTTAAAATGTTTATTCATTTTGAAATGAAAGTTGAAGTTGCAAAAATATTAAGCTTTTCATTTTTAAAATATGTAAAACAAAATATGTTTGTAGACAAATTTATTGCTATATACAATGAGATAAAAATGGCGTATTTAATGAACCATTAAACAAATGAAAAACAAATTGATAAATAGCGATGTCAGAACCCAAAAACATATTATAAGGATTATACAAAACGGGTTAAAATAGCCTCTTATTTACATTTAGGATTGAGTAAATGCAAAAGTTTGCTTATCACAAATCCACACATTGATCACGAGCAATGCAAATAAATTACAAGAAAGACATTTCAAATTGACCATTTTACATCTGGATAAAGTGTAATCCCTCGGAAGTCAATGAATTTACATGTATAATGATATATTACTTTAAATTTAATTAGCATCTTAAATTAATGTAAATTAATATACTTTAGCAGCTTTAAATCTATCAAAGCAAAATTTGCAAAAAACCCGGATGAATGAAAGAATTCCGTAGTTTAATGAAAGAAGGTATTTCCCGTTTGCAGAAATGTGAACTGTTTGTTTTCAGAGCAATAATGTTAAAATATGAAAATTTTGAATTGTCATTTTGATTTCTTTCAATTATATTATGTTTTTGAAGAGAGATTTTGAAATATTTGTGAAACGGTATCTTTTCTGTTATCTTTTCTGTTATCTTCTGGAGATCAGCTGCTTTAAACACACAGTTCATTTCTTTTGTATAAATATCACACAGATATACTCTTGAACAGATTTTCTTTTATCATGAAATTATTTACTAGAGGGCATTGAATGTTTCATTATATTATTCGTATTATATTTTCTATAAAACTTCTAGAATACTGAATATTTCAGGCAAATAATGTTCCTTTAGGACAGTGGTATCATTTTATAACAGTAGAAATAATGGTATGCATTAACATGAAACATGCATGTATCTGAAAACTTTGATGGTCGATTTTATTATTTGGTTCAGTGGCTTATCTGTGTTTATTAGTACATTTAACTGTATTTTTAAATTAGGAACGCCTGAAAGCTGTCCAACACGGTACAACTGAACATGTTGCGAGTTTGGTTAAGTTGTGTCGGCAGCAGTAAAATCATGCATTTGCCCACAGCCATAATTAGGCATTATTGAAAATTGGTGTATAAAATGGTAAAATTAAAACGTGTGAGATATACAATAAGTGCTGGTATTTCTTTTTTATATGCTCGAAAGACTTTCGGGCATATTATGTTATACCCCCTGGCGTCCATCTGTCCGTCCTTTATTAATTTGGTTTCAGGAGCATAACTTAAGTTCCTTTTGGCCCACAGTATTCAAACTTCATAGGATGATTTTCCATATTGGGTAGAAGACCCTTATTGATTTTGGGTTCACAAGGTCAAATGTCAAGGTCACTATTACCTTAAAACTGAAAATGGTTTCCGGAGCATAACTTAAGTTATATTTGGCCCATAGTATTCAAACTTCATAAGATGATTTTCCATATTAGGTAAAATATTACTATTGATTTTGGGGTCACAAGGTCAAAGGTCAAGGTCAATATTACCCTTACACTGAAAATGGCTTCCAGAGCATAACTTAAGTTCTATTTGGCCCACTGTATTCAAACTTCATAGGATTAATGTCCATATTGGGTAGAAAAATCCATCGATTTTGGTGTCACAAGGTCAAAGGTCAAGGTCACTATTACCTTGAAACTGAAAATGGTTTCCGGAGCATAACTTAAGTTCCATTTGGCCCACAGTATTCAAACTTTATAGGATGATTGTCCATATTGGGTAGAAGACCCTTATTGATTTTTGGATCACAATGTTAAAGGTCAAGGTCACTATTACCTTAAAACTGAAAATGGTTTCCGGAGCATAACATAAGTTCCTTAGGCCCACAGTATTCAGACTTCATAGGATGATTGTACATATTGGGTAAAAGACCCCTATTGATTTTGGGTTCACAAGGTCAAAGGTCAAGGTCAATTTTACCTTAAAACTGAAAAAAATTTCCGCTCAATTACGTAAGTATTTATCAACCTACAGCTGTAAAATTTTATAGATTGAACAGCCATGTCCTATACATGACCCCTATTGATTTTAGGGTCATAAGGTCAAAGGTCAGGGTCACAATGATCTTTACACTAAAACTTGTGGTTTGAAAACAGTAACTGTATATATATGAAGGTTATTCAGCTTTAAAGGAGGATTGCTTTTTGAAGGAGGTAATACTGTATTTAATTCCCATGTCTTACAAATGTTTCATCTTTACTTACAAAAAAAAAACACTTTCAGGCATATAATGCTCCGCATAGAGGTGCTCTTGTTGATGGTATTATTTTGTTTTTAATAGAATAAGACCAATGCCGGGTGGTAAAACCGGAAATCAATCTTGTTTACAACACGTAATGACTTAGAATGACTTATCCATACATTAAAAAATATACGAATATTTATTTATAACACCTGATTAGGCATCTTATTTTATTGCACAAATGTTGTTTTTAAAAAGATACATTTTGTACCTCTTAAGTTGTAGTTAGTTGGGACACATATTGACAATGTATGTTTTTTGGTTCATTGGAATTTATATTTATACATGTTTCCTTGAAGTACGAAGATATATAATTGTTCAGCTTCTTTCTTGAACTATTGATATCAAATGAATTCATGGTCTACTCTAAATAGCTTATCGATGGATTTAAAAACAATAATAACGTGTGTCGAGAAAACTTTGTTTAGATATTCTACAAAGATATGGTGCCTCATAATTTATAAACGAACATAATTAATTCACACCGTAATTGTAGGTTAAGATATTATAATATGTCATTTTTTCGAAAATAATAGTGTCATTCTTGTTTTGTCCTTACAAACATGATAAAGTAATTAAACATTGGTTTAAAATTGTAAACCTTTGTTTAATATTTCGATTTTCAAATAGAATGATGTTATTTGTTTAGAGTCGCACTTCCAATCCCCGTTTAATGCTAATGTTTTCATCAGAATCACAAAGCAAATACAGTTCAGTAGTTTATGATAATTACATGTTGTAAAGGGGATCAATGTGCTTTTTATGTGATATGATTGATGTAACTGAAGTATATTCTAATCAATAGTTTTAGTATAATCAGCCATTTAGCCTTACTAATAGATATTATAATTACATGCATAAAACTATGCATAACTAATAACACGGGAGCTAGATATGCAGAAGTATACATGATTTAAATTCTTTGTACTTTTGCATTTTTTTTTCATGAATTGATAAGAATCACTACTCGCAAAGGATGTATTATTACTTTAAATAACATAAAACCTTTAAAGTCAAACTATTTTGTACATGTCAATTTTTTCATATTATAGTTATTTGACAATTCCCAAATGCTGAGGTTGGTTGAATTATCAAAACAAATTATTTGAATTTTATAAGTGACATAATGCAGTGATCAAAGATTTTGATCTGACAAATTGCATAACTGATGTTCATCTAGAGGATAATTTTCCCACTAGCTAATTCGCCAACTGTTTAAAGTAATTCAAAGTAATTCTTAAGCTATTGAATTGAGTTTTTGCAGAGATGAGCTAATAAAATAAGTTTCTGTGAAATAAATGTAATTTATATGACAAACTTCACGTGAGATTAGATTATTTCATAATTTCAATACAGTTTTTGCAACTTTAATCTCAGTATAAGTTTTAAAAATTGCTGGAACTTGTTTTGATCCCGGCTTCAAAGGGATATACACTAACTTTTAATTGATATTAAAAATATATGATATATTAAATGATATTTAATACCAGAATGATGCATCTGTACAGTTTTGTGATGGTTATAAATAAAGGCATATAAATCTACAGAGAAGATAAACAACAGATATGTACTGATATACAGAATATTTGTCATATTTTACTATGATACAAAAAAGTATTGAATTGTCTGTACGTTCTCGGAAAAGAATAAATAATAGATTGGTGGAATTTTCTACAGGATAAAAACAGACTAGAACGAATACTTCATTTTTGACTTGATCACATATAAATCGTCATACAAATAAAATCGATTTTACAATACATATAAACATATATCACTGTATTTCGTAAAACAATAGAAGGAAGCTGGTAAAATAAGAGTTAGATACTTTTGATGAGATAACCACCGTTGCTTCAGTGCTTTATTCACGAATTCGGCGTTACCTCGTTAAATTGGTCTCAGTTACGTATTATCTGCTAAATTAAGTGTAATATGACAAGGGTAGATTGGAAAAGGTCCCTGGTACACCGAATATAAAAAAATAAATAAAGTAACATGTACGTTATTGTATTCAAAAATATCAACCAAACTAAAAACGGTTATAAAAATAGCGCCTGCAATATCGGGGCTGGAACTTCAAAGATGACATTTAAACAAGCAAATAACTGATCATAAAAAGTTTTATGAAATAGTTAAATTTTCTTTTTATATGTGATCGATCTAGATATTTCATAATCTATATGATGTTATAATAACCTAGTTATTTCTGTAATTATTGATTTCGTTTAAAAACCGACCTTTTGTATAGAAATGAATTTTAATAATTGATAAGTTTCCGGAATTTACAACTATAATAAAGGCTGTGATATATTGCATTTAATTTGCATATGAAATATCGTTTCTATACATTAAAATTGAATAATAAATGAAAAGAATGTACATTTTCTGAAATTTCAACATTTAGAAATTGCAATTATAGGAAAACTGTAGTATAATATTTCCATTGCTCTGAATGTTACAATTATATCTTAAACTGTTTGAAAAGCATTAATGGATGATGGGTTTTTTTATATATAAAAGGTCAATTAAATAAAAAATAACAGACCGCAATATGTACACTTGTAGCATAACGGAGGAAGAACTCGCAAATGTTACATACTTTTAATATACAAATACAAACACACATGTGAACGAGTGGAATACCAAAGCCGAACTCCTCCTCTGACATTTGAGAATAGTATATATAATATCAACCTGTCCTAAGGACATTTTATAATGCATATAAATACACACGTTTTAGAGTTACATATATTAATCATTTTGACATAAGATCAGTCCGCGTATCCTGCACTATAATATTCATAAATCAAAGTCATGTTCCATAGTGCACATTATGAAATAAAAACCTTAATATATGTATATACATGTTGACTTGTCATTCTTTTTGAATATAGCATGTATGACTAATTAGCCTGTGAAACCAGCTATACGACAATTCCTCCTTTACTTATATAAAAAAAATTTAAAAAAAAGTATTAAACAAGGTTTTAAATATCAAATATTTCAAACTCGTTCTAACAAATTAAAAAAAAATCTAAAATCAACTTGACATCTGTTTTACCCCCAAGGTAAGGATGTTATACATCAACCTTTTGTCACTTTATTTTAAAAGAAAAATCACCTTAGGTAATATCCGGTCAGGGATGTCCGGTCAGAGATGTTATCTAATGACTTTTTATTACTTTATTTTTAAAAGAAAAAATCACCTTAAGTCATATCATCTCTGATTGGTCAATTGAATATCGTGTGTAACCTTTTCATGTTTGAATTCATTTTAATAGAGAAATTTGGATAGATACAATGTAGCACAGGTAAGTTTACTTTTGATATTAGTTTTAAAAGTTTTGAATAAGTAAAATAATAATTATTGTTAAATGTTCGATTAATCTTTATGCAAAAAAAATACAAAAATAATATGTTAAAGTAACATAAGGTAAATATTATAGCTTTATAAGTTTTTCAATAAATATTAAATTTCCTTTATTTCATCATAAAAAAAAGAAAAAAAAAGTTAATTTCTAGAGATCAAGGAAACATAAAAAACAAACAAATAAGTTAACAATTTTCAAAGAACAAATTATTTTAAGAATATTAATTAGAAAAACTTTAAGGTATAAAATTTAACAGAATTATATGTATGATAAGAGTAGAAAAGATATTTATATACGAAAAAGTTTAAAACATATTATAAACAATTGATAATTGATAAAATGTCCAGGTGTTTCATTTCCTGTAAAACGTGTATTGTGCATGCGCATTGAACACTTCCTATGACGGGTATATTTTTGTAAAAGGTACTTGCTGACATCAGTATGGCTTGGTCGTTTGACGTGTCGGGAATTTCAAATCGTTGGTATGTAGCTTTCTAAAGTATAATTTTAAATTGAAACTCATAATTGTTCATAAATGTTTGATGTTCTTGAAGATTCTTTTAAATTAATATATATGTATTTGATATGTGTAAACGTAGACTTTATACACAAGTTGATAAAGTTATATTCGAATATTTATTGGCACATCTGTAAACGCTGTTCTTGTTTCGTCGTTGTAAAAAGAATGTCTTGTATTGAACAATACAACAAAGTGATGATAGATCTATAATTCTTCATTTATGTAGCAATGTTTTTTGAGTAAAAGATAATTAAATTAACAGTTTGCTGTTGCACGATCCTCGCAAATGTTTATGTGGTATTTATTTTGGATATCTCTGTCGCGCACAAATAATTATTTTGATAAGAAGTTGTCATCAGTATTTCTCTGGGTTTTTGTTTTTAAGTTTATATAACACATAGAAAAATACATTCTTTTGATAAACGGAAGTTTTCAGCTTCTCTGGTTGAAGACAGGAACAAAAGTTTATTTGATTCCACAATTTTGTTGTTGTTGTTGTTGTTGTTGACGGCTGTAACAGCATAGTTATGTAATTTAAACATCGTAGACGCTTATTTCATATAATTTTACATCGAACAAGGTGTTTATGGTTATATCTGCATGGTTTTACATCGAAGAAGGTGTTTATGGTTACATCTGCATGGTTTTACATCGTAGACTGTTGGCATCGTAGAGGCTGACTGTAATATTTCTAGTCAGGCGGTGTTTTACTGTACCGGCGACTTCGCTCGCACCTCTCTGTCTTGGCTGGACGACAAGTGATCGTTAGACCAATATTTTGCATTTTCTTCCGTTGTCAGATCGGTTAATAGATATTATATACAATAAACATAATTTTGTTTTTTCAGATATTTGAACAACAAAACAACTGTCATTAAATGCATAGGATAAGAATTCCAATGAAAAATGTTCTTAAGTGTAAGTATCTTATTTATGTAATACTTGATATTTAAAATTTTTCTTTTCATATTGAATTTTTTAGACATATTTTGTTAGTTTTAACTAAGCTATTAACTTTAGTTTATTTCGACAATAAGACTTATCCCAATTTAAACTTTATTTAATGATTGTGCGTTGACAGTTGAAACATGTATGTATACACATGTTATTCTAATATGAAATTAAGTAAATAATCAATTTGAAACTCATGATTAAGTGCTGTCATTTACTTAAAAATGCATTTTAATTAACCGATCTATTAATAAACATATAGCGAGATCATTTTAAGCAATAAAAAAAATCTAAGATATATAATTCTAATAAAAACAACTTGAAAATTAATGTAAATGAATACAACCACCAAAAATATAAAGATATATGGTTAAATGATGTAATTTTCTGTTTTGTTTTATAATGTTTTCTTTTAACATATATATTTTCTTCTTTCCATAATTACTATTTACAATGCCTGAGGTCAATTTACCGAAAATTTGTATAGCATATAACACGGAATATAACGTTCTATAACAATTCAGCTAATCCTTGTAAAATCATTTTAAAACTTGATTTCGACCCTTTATCTTTACTTTGTAACTTTGTGTTTACCTTACCAGATACTTTATATCGAGGTTTTACAATACTTTTCTTTTTAGTAGAAATAGAGTTTATAAACATTTCATTATCTGAATCATTATCATCAGCCATTGAATCTGACTGAATAGCATTATATGCTGCTTGTGACTGAGGATTGCTATTTACTTGTATGGAATTTGAGTCTGATAATTCTGAATCAGTCTGCGATTGCATTTCTTCTGAATGTGCATGACCATGTTCTGCATGGACTTTAACTGTTGAATTGTCAAACTGATTTTTTATTATATAAGTTAATGGTGACCTTTTCTCCATGATTCTATAAAATGGCTTCCAATTCACATCTAGTTTGCTTCTCTTACGAAAATTCTTATAGAATACTGGATCGCCTATTTCAAATTTGATATCTTTTGCGGTCTTATCTGCATAGCTAGCTTGTTCTCGTTTTGCTTTTTTAAGGTTCTTATAAACAGATAGAAAAGTATTATGTTGTTCTTGTAATGCAATTTTGTGATACTCTTCGCCATGATAGCGCTGCCTTGGTTGTAGCAACAGGTCCACCGGTAATATTGCGTCACGGTTATATAACAAATAAAATGGACTATGCTTTGAAGTCCTAGAGACATTGAATCTAAGTGCGGCTAGTGTCATGTTAAGATGAATATCCCATTGTTTGAGATTTCCCTGGATTCTTTTAGCTAAGATATCATGTATGACATGGTGAGAACGTTACTTTTTAGCGTTTCCGGCTGCATGATAGGTAGTTGTACGCACGTGATCAATTTTTAAATCTTTAAGTGTTTCTTTAAAAGCATTACTTGTAAATTCTGATCCATTGTCAGTGACAATTTGAAATGGATATGCGTATCTAGGGTAAATTTCTTCTAAAAGTAAATGTATAATTGTATCAGTACTTTTGTCAGCAGTAGGGAAACACTCGGGATAACCACTGCAAAGGTCAATAAAACAAATAATGTAGCGGTTACCACTCATTGTTTTCTCATAGGGCCCTATAACGTCGATACTCATGGTCTGGAATGAATACATTGGTACTCTTGTTTCGCCCATAGGTGCTTTTATTTTTGTAAGATTACGTGACTGACAATCAACACATTTAGAAACATATTCATACAATTCTTTGAACATATTTGGCCAAAAATATTTTTGTTTTATTGTTGTTAATAACCTCTGTGTTCCTGGGTGACCATTATTTAAATGATATTGAGTAATGACAAGGTGTTTTAAGTGTTGCGGAACAAACAATCTAAGATTAGGATTATCATCTACATTAGACAGATAATACAGAACTTGGTCAATTTTTAAATATTTGCTCTGCACTGATTTAGTTGGCTGTCCGTGACGTAGTAACATTTTCAGTTCAAGAATAGTTTGATCTTTATCTTGCTCTGAGGCCATATTTTATTTTTCGAATTGTTTAATATCTTCTACAATTGGCTCCTGAAATTGGTATTCTTTGTTTGCTATTTCTTTGGCATTAAAGTGCGTAGAATCAAAAGCATTTACTTCATAGCTTTCATCAGTTTTCACAGCATGTGCATCATCATTATTTGAATTATTACTGAATTTGAGACTGTGTATTTTCGAAGGCATTGTTCATTTATATCAGGCTCATTAAGTTCAATATCGGACTTGTTAGCATTTTTATCATCAGCTGGAGGTCTAGAAAAGAAATCGGCAATTAAATTTAATTTTCCGGGCAAATATTCAATTTTACAGTTATAGGCAGAAATATTTAAAGCCCAAAGCTGAATTCTTTTGTTTTGCATAGGTGCTTCTAGAAGATATTTTAAAGGTTAATGGGTCTGTAAATATAGTAAACTCTGCATTATGTAAATAAACATCTAATTTTTGTAACGCATAATGAATACTGAATGCTTCTTTTTCATATGGTACTGTACTTTCTTTGAGATTCACTTAATTTATGAGATAAGAAGTATATAGGTTTTTCAATACCAGATTTGTCACAATTTCTGACTTAAACATATTCCGACCACTAAATCTGAGGAGTCCGTGTATAGAATATAAGGTTTATTTGGGTCTGGGAATGCTAAAAGTGGAATACGTGTTAACATTTTCTTAAATTGTTCAAAACTTTCTTGACATTCTTTTGTCCATTTAAAACAAAACACGTTTTCTTGTAAGATTGATTAGAGGTTCAACAATTTTAGAATATTTAGGGCAAAATCTTCTATAAAAACCAGCAGCACCAAGTAAAGATCTGACATCTTTAACACATTTTGGTACGGAAGTGACCTAATAGCTTTTTTACTTTTTCTGGGTCTGGTTTTATACCTTCATGATCAATTATAAAACCAAGGTACTTTGTTTGTTGCTGAATAAAACTGCACTTTTTCAGTTTAAGTTTTAATTTATGCTCTTTAAGCTTTGAAAAATACTGTCTGTATATGTGATAAATGTTCATTAAATGACTTCGAAAATATTAGAATGTCGTCAAAGATAACTGACAGCAAATGCCTCTAAACCCTTGTAAGACATGTGACATGAGTTCTTGGAAAACTCCAGGGGCAGAAACTAGGCCAAAAGGGGTCACGTTGAACTCGAACAAGCCTCGGAATGTCGTAAAAGCCGTTTTTTTCCTTGTCTGATTCATGCACGGGTATTTGCCAAAACCCTGAGCGCATGTCTAGTGTTGTAAAATATTTTGAAGACCCTAGTAGAGTTAAAATATCGTCAATTAATGGGAGAGGATATGATGTTGGCTTTGTAATTTTATTCAATTGTCTAAAATCAACACAAAACCGTTTACTGCCGTCACGTTTCCCGACAATAACAACAGGAAATGAGTAAGGGCTATGACTTCTTCTTATAATATTAGCATCTAACATCTCATCGATTGCGTCACTCATAAATTTTCTATTGTTTAAAGGTGTGCGATATGGGCTTAATTTGATTGGAGGATGATTACCTGTTGGTATTTTCATGGTAACAGTATCTGTCTGTGATAATTCAGAATCTTTATTTGCGTAAATATTTCTATTTTTCCTTAATAAGTCCCTAACAATATTAAAATGCTCTGAAGGTGTATGAATATCACGTTCGAAATCGTTGTTAAGAGGGGAAGTTGTTTGAAGAGCCTCTGTAACCGAGTTAATGCTCTCAACTTCTGAAACTTTAGCAACTACTGAATCTCGTTTCAATCTTATAGTTTTATGTGTATTTTTGACAATCATAATAGGAAATCTTCTATCAGCCGAAAGTTTCATAACAGAATTTGTTATCATAAGACCTGGTTCAGAAGCAATCATTCCAGTTTCTATACTTTTTAATTCATATAATTTATCATTTTCCAAGCCTGGATTTTGTTTTAACTTAGCAGTGCACACATTAACTGTTTGAGGTTTCAGAATAACATCCTGTTTTAATCTAACAATTGATGCAATATGAATATTCTTCTTCGAGGGGTACATATGTATTATTAACTCTTAAGCAGCCTAAATCAAAATATAATCTAACGCCATTTTGTGTTAACCAATCACGGCCTAAAATAATATTTCTATTCATTTTAGAAACAACATAGAATTTTTGAGTTGTTTCTGTTTTCCCTATTTGAAAATTAAGATTTATATAACCATCTATATGTAAATTATTTCCGTCAGCTGAACATAAATTTATTTTCTGTTTAATAAGTTGAGGGGGATTCTTCAATTTTCTATATATTCTGCGATGCAGAAGACAAACTTCAGCACCTGAATCTACTAACGATCTGTATTTATAGTTTTCTATTTTAATCAAACACGAATTAGGGCTTCCAGCTAATGCTATACTAAATTTTGGTATTTTATCGTTCCTGTCAATGACCCCGTTGTGACAGGAACTTGCTAGTTTTCCTGAAAATTTATTTTGTTTCTGTCGTAAAAATTTTGTTTACGACATTCACGCATAATATGACCAAAATTATTACATTTCCAGCACTTAATCTTTGATTTCAAACTATTATTGCTATTATTTTTCCTAAATCGTGAAAAATTTTGTCGGTGAAATACAGAATATATTTCATTTTTCCTAAATCTACAACTACGCACATGGTGACCTGGTCTCTTACAGTACACGCAAAAATTTCTTGTATAATAATGATTAGAATTATTTGCTTTGTAATAATTGTATTTTGCGTGATTTTGAGAATTAGAAAATTTTACTCTGGCAGAAAATCTAGCTCTGAAATTCTGTTCATTCATTGCGCAAGTAATTGCTTCTTGTAAAGTTTTTGGCTTTTCTCTCATAAGTTTCAGTTTTAAATAATTATGCGCTAAATTATCCGTAAACAATTCTACTAACTGAAGTTCAATTAAACTATTATCTCCTAGTTTATAATTTTCATAAGCGGTTTCAGCATAATTAATAAATTTTTCCCCAAAAATTTGAACACTTTCTCCCAAATCTTGTTTTAAATTTCTCAAAAGATAAAATTCATGATGTAAATCTTTAATTTCCCCAAATCTAGTACTTATTTCTTCTTTTAATTGTTCCCACGAATTACGATGATTATCACGCGAATATCTACATATAAAATCGCTGACAGTCCCTTTACTTGATTGAAATGCGACTAATTTTATTTTATTATCATCCAAACCTTTTAAAACAGCATATTTTTCTATAGATTTTATCCAGTCATTAAAATATTTAGAATTTCCATCAAAATTTTGTACTATTTCTGATAAACCCTGTGTACGTATGACAGTTGAAATATTGTCTAATTTATCCGACAAATTTTCAAAAATTGTAGCTATTTCTTGATCTGACATCTTCAAAATTAGCAAATTACAGGTATATAAACGATCACTCACTTTTAATTTTCTGTTTCAGGTACTTCGTTGTGTCCCGCTGTCCAAAATCGTCGCTTCGACATCGCTGGTCTTAGGCGCCAAATCACCCGTTGTCGCATAACGGAGGAAGAACTCACAAATGTTACATACTTTTAATATACAAATACAAACACACATGTGAACGAGTGGAATACCAAAGCCGAACTCCTCCTCTGACATTTGAGAATAGTATATATAATATCAACCTGTCCTAAGGACATTTTATAATGTATATAAATACACACGTTTTAGAGTTACATATATTAATCATTTTGACATAAGATCAGTCCGCGTATCCTGCACTATGATATTCATAAATCAAAGTCATGTTCCATAGTGCACATTATGAAATAAAAACCTTAATATATGTATATACATGTTGACTTGTCATTCTTTTTGAATATAGCATGTATGACTAATTAGCCTGTGCAACCAGCTATACGACACACTTAACATAAGTATTCTTAGTTTATTTATTGTGTAACTCAATAAACATACACTTTAAATGATAAACTTAGGGTTTGTTCTTAAAATACAAAAGTAATATTACCTTGTCTTAAACAGATGTATGCTTAAGGGGATATTCTTTTGTCTGTTCAACTTTCAAAGACGTTTTGAATGATACATTACTTTGTTTTAATGTATACCAACACTTTTACTGAAAAAGAGATATATGTTTCTATATGCCACAGGGCAATAAAAAGTACTTCTATTTCATAAATATGGAAAAAGAAGATTCTAGGCAAATAATTGTCTGTTCAATAATATAAAAAGACTTGAAAGGTAAAACATAGCTACCACCGCTGTTGTGACGCAACAATTCTTGTGATACAGATACAAAGTTCTGTTATTATTCAATTATTAGTAGCAATGAAGTGTTGAAAAGATATTGCTTTGTATTAAAGTGAGAATATTTTTAAAGCGAGTGCTAGGCGGAGTAAGATTTATTGCTGTTTTCATTAACTCTCATTAACAGATTCAATCAAGTCAAGTCGGATGTTTCTATTTTGTTTAAATTGTTCCCAAATCACCATCAATTCTCCAATATTTGTTTCCGTTGAAACCATATAAAAATGATAGATTAGTCACATCTGACTTTCAATTGATGTTGCATGTTTCTGACATGGAGAAATTGCGAATTATTTCTTTTTCTTTTCAATTTCCATTTGTGTACTTTACTCGTAATCTTGCATAGGATGCGTCCGAGGCAGGGAGTTACGGCCGTTGACTTCAACCACTTGCCCCTCGCTAACAGATTAAAATCCAACAAGGGACTTTGGATTCTTTTATGTGAAGAACTATCCAGATAGCTTACGGAACGTCAGTGTGTCTACTTAAGTGTCCGCATTAAAGATCATCTAAAGTCTTTTTCCACTAGTAAATTGGAAAAGTGGCCTCATGACCTTAAAAGTGTCATCGTGATTTAACAACGAAACTAAAATAATGACAAAACGTTGCAAAGCCTTCAAACAAATATTCAAGATTTACTTCAACTGTTTTTATAAATTAAGATTATGTTAGAAACATTCACATAACTTTATATGAAACTGTTTGTGTCAACGTCACATTTAACTTGAGCACCAGAATTTCTTTAAATTTTAACCTTTTTTTTACATTTTCTGCTGCTGAGGTTAGTTGAAAAATAGGTTATTCAAATTCTATTAGTGTACTTTCTCATCATATAATGCAGTGTTCATGACTTTTGACTTGACAAATAAAATTACTGATGTTCACCAAGGGGATGCCTTTTCACAGCATTAAATTGGTTAAAATAATTCTTAAGGAAATTTGGATGAGTTTTGGAAACCGAAAGATGAAATACTTTGATATGCTTCTGCAGAACATAATAAGATTTGTTTGACAAACGTTGAAAGAAATTTGTTCTTAAAATACATTTTTATGCATCGGCAAGGTCAAATTACAATTCAAACAATGAAAATTTCGAAATGATTTTGTTTTGTGTTTCTACGCCACTTTTAATAATATAATTGCTAGATGGAATAATATCGTAACTGATTATATGCATTTTTAATGATTCAATTAAAAATAAAGGAAAGAAAAAGTCACTGAAAACAATCAAAATAGAATAATCAAAATAAAAACTTGCAAAAGACAAGCTCGATTTGATGAAGTATGTTTATAACAGAACAAACGTTTACGCGTTTAAACACCGGTTTCAATATACATCAGTAACTGTAACTTGACTGGACTGAACGATCCCGGTGACTAGAAACAGTATTATTAGAGTGACATTTTGGTGTGAAGTTTCGGAGCACATATTTACACCTTTTACTCAACAATTATTACTTTGTTTTGTGAGTAAAAGAAATTTTAAAATGGTTGTTATCCTAGTCAGAAAAAAAAATCTAATTTGATTTGGTTTGTTTCTTATTCTTTTTCAAGATAATGAATTAATTTAAGCAACGTACACGAATCACTATCGAGTTCCTTTCTTTGAAACAGTACTGAAATGATATGAGTACACCGCATAAGGACTTCAACATTGTCAACATTTTACGCATATTATAAACACACAACATTTCCCGATGCTTTTATTAGAGATACATGTATATATTGTATATGTTAGTAGTAAAGTTATTATCTCACACATTGTAGTTTAGGCGTTTTTGAAATAAAATATAGATGAAATTTTACAACAGGCTCGTACATTTATATGGGACTAATGAGTAATACATGTCTTCTGCGATTAAACACACATTTGACAAGAAATGTTTTACAATGCTTGTGTAACTGTAATGTTAAACCGTTGCAACGTTTTATTTTGACTTAAATTATAAACACACATGTTGACTTGTTACAAGTAGATTCAGTGGTTGTGGTTGTGGTTGAACAGTTGTGCGCTTTGTAAAATATTTTATCCTGAAATCGATTGCTGCAAAATATATCATAGAAAATTAGGACTATAAAAAGAGACAAAAAAGAAGAAATAACACGGTAATCCAGCTTTAAACTGATTTATAACTGAGTGTGTTCAAAGGTGTGTTTATATCTGTGTCAAGTGACATAACAACCGTTGGGTCACAGTAATCTCATTTTACTTCTATGGCACAAAAAACACTAGAATTCGTTATTTCTTTTATTATCTGTTTAGATCAATATTGACAAATAGGGGTGTCGATAATTCTTGTATTAAAGCATATTATATATAAATGAACAAAAATTGTAAAAAAGTGGCGTTTCAATCTAAACAAATTTGATTATATCATTCAATCTGTTCGATGGCAGTTAAAAATCAAATACATTTTACTTTGCTTAACTGTCATTAAGTTTACCTTTGTGCGAAACAAATGGATTTCAGGATTATAAAAAAGAAAAGGGAAAGCTACGTAACACAATATAAAAAATATATTCTCAAAGAAAAAAGCATACTCATGAAGTGAACACCATTGCAAATTTGAACTCTTCATAATCTGAACTGTCTTACCACAAAGCTACTCGAATTCAATTTTATTCTTCTTTATTGAAAAATAAAAACAAGCAAAATGTAATAATTGAAGAACTTGCACAACCCATTTAAACACAATGGTATTACCGATTAATGTAAACGATACCGTGTTCGACTTATATCTAATAACTGTATACAAGTTTTTAGACCCGTTTTGTGTGGGAGAGTAGCTTTAAAAAATACGTACAAGAGGTTATAAAATCATTTAATCAGATTCTTGTTTTGGAAAAAAAAAAGTTATTATGAAAGGGTCGAATATGTGTATAAAAGTGAATTTAATAAAGCTAATACTATTCGAATAATATTTTTTTCATTAGCCATCTAATTTTGAATTGATATAATGCAATTGTATGAGAAAATATTTCTGCTGTCTTTAGTATATAATGTTGATTTATGATCTTTTTCTTTGACTAAGTAGAAATATGTATAATTATTGGTTTTTTTGAATTAATAGCAAAAGCAATGTGTTAAAGCGACATTTTACCCATAAAATATACCTATAAAAGAGCATGTTATAAGTTCACTGGCGAAAGTCAAAATAAGTTTACAATTTGCCATAATTCCTTGCAATTTTATAATTTTCTTTACACGAACATGAAATAACTCACGTGGTTATAAATATCCATCGAAATTTACCCGTAAAGTTCAATTTATAAAAAGAGTAAAGCAGCCGTTTTATATTTCAGGCAGACGTAATTTTTACTCTAAAGAATTTTCCAATATAAGCTGTTTTGTCAATCATTTGAAATATATAGTCAATTCAGCTGCATTTGACACTGGAAAATGAATATAATGCCGCTTTTAGTGTTTATCCAGTCAAGTTATTCATGATTTTTAGAATGAAAAAAATACTTGTAATTAAACAAAAATAACAGATACAACAATTTTGCATTATCTGGAATACTATTATTAAGGAAATTAATAGTCGCACAATAATAAAAACGGATGTTGTTGTGAAACAAAATTAAATATTCACATCAGATACTAGATGGTGTAAATATGACCGATTGCATATTCCAATTGATAAGTAAAAAAAAACGTAACTATTAAATAAAACGTCCTTTTGTTAATGATTTAAAAGATACACAGTAAAGAAAAGAAAATAACAAATATATGTATTAAATTATTAAAGTGATTGATATATATATGGAATAAAACAAAGCATAATAATTATTTTATTCTCAACGTCTTCTTGATGAGTATATCGAAAAAGCAGAATGAGCATATGCATATATTTAAATAAAATACATACAAGATAAAAACATATGTTTCTAAAGACTTCTTAAACTCTAAAATAATAGCACCTTTAATCCAAATCCTCTTACATATTAATGGAACATTTTAACTTATTTGTAGTACCTTTGAGCTTATTTAAAACATTTGCACAACCAGACATGCCATTTAAATTTACTGTTACTCTTCAATTACTCATGGGGGAATAAGACCATCTGATATCTATTTAATAGCTTTAATCCTTTTTTTATTTTCTAATCAGATAATGGATAAGTAATTTGTTCATTGTGCTTTCTACTGCTGCTTTTAATGTTCATCAAGGGGCCAACCTTACTGAACATTTTATATGCTGCAAATGTACAAAACGTATGTATGAATTCGGTACATAACAACTCTATTCTGGAATAATGTCATATTTATGAAAGGAATTATGAAATTTTAAACTTAAAGACGTCATATGGTGTTACAAATACTGCAGGCTTGGTTCGATTGAACCTGCTTTTTTTCTGAACAACACTGAAATGTTGCGTGTAACTGTCCATTTCAAGTCGTAGGCGTTTCTGTAAAACTTAACATAAGTAAGACTTGCTGATTGTAAAATCTGTAATGACTTCAGTAATACTTATGAATTTATTTGTGAACATTGTTTTATATTACAAATGTGTTTATTTAAAGATAATACTGCTTCTGAATTGAACAACAGCCATATTTTATTTACTTTATTCATACATAAGACACTATGCTCCATGGTCCAAGTTACCTTATGAATGAATAGTAAGGATAATGTTAATAAGAGGTTAGATCTTTTTCTCGTATTAAAAAATCATGTACATCAAAGATATGTCATATCTAAACAAAACAAAGTACGAACTGAAAACTTTGTAATTTTAATATCTAAATTCTCAGAATATTTCGACTTTTTTAAAAATCTGTAAAAAGTTGAAAGTGTGCGTTCACTAATGCTGTTTTGATTGCTCCTTTTAGCAAAGAATATACAATAATTAACTATTATGTATTTATAAAAAAATACCGCACAATAAAATTTGTTTTTGTGCAATCAATTAAAATCAGAACAACACAAGAGGTCATTTGTAATTAGATTTATAGCATCATTGCACGCAATGAAACTTTTTTTACATTCTTTAATTTTATTATCTGCTGCAAGTGCAGTTTTGCTTCCCTATACAATGTAGTATTTATTTATTGAAAACTAAATGTCAGAGCTTGGATATTAGAGCACATGTGCAATATATTCCATATGTTATTGTACATGAAAGTATTATTCAGGAATTTTGGTTTGGAAATTTTTGGACAGAATTGGGCAACTGATAATTTGAACATTGCAGATCGCATTAATGTATTATAAGTCTATAGGTGAAACAAAATATATTTCTTTTCGATTGTTCTGTTGTTGGTGATGTTGGTAGTATAACCTCCGGTTCAGTGCAGTAAGATATAATCATTTTACCAGAGCACAGTTCAGCCACCGCATCGTTCTTGGGTAAGCTGTCAAGCAGTTTACTAATACATGTACTAGTTGCTATCATTTCGTAAGGAAAGAATTTTATGATCAATCACAACGATAAGTGACCGAAACCGTCAAGAAATTGAATCCAGGCCGCCCGATTCACAGTGCAACGTTCTTCCTTTTGAGCTAATTGGACGGTAGAAAATTTTAAGCTGACACACTCTCGGATTATTTTCCGGAAGCAATAGGTACTATTCATTGAGTGTTAAATGCATCGGTGAAATTGGTTGCACCATATTACTTGTTGCCTGACTGGTTAGCACTATTTTGTGAATATTAGTTTTATAAATTATATATGTAGTTTTATATGGTTTCATATATTGCAGTTGGTTGTTTTTAATATGTTCAGTTACCATGTACATTTTTAATGAAATTATGTTATAGCTTTGTTATTGCTGCACGATATTCGTTTATATAGATTCACCCACAGATACCAAATGTTTATTTATTTATTACATGGTAAAAGCCTGGTTGAGGTGTGAAACAAAATTTAAATAATTGATGAGTTTCCAGTTTCCATAAAATTGATTAAACTTACATCTAATTGCATTGAACATTTCAATTATATATGTCAATAGAATAGTGAATACACTCTCTGCTATAAATTTGAATGCCATTGTTATAGTTATGTGACAGTAACATTTCTATTTCTGTTTTATTATTTTTTATTTTTGTCTTTTTAAATGTTTTTAACATTTTTTCACTCGATTCTCATTTGTTTGGTTATTACCCCATTTTTATGGGACTTTTAGGCCTTTAAAAATTTTATTTAAAGTTTAAATCCCAGTCAAAAGCGGGTCTGAAAAAATCGTTTTTAGAAAATATTTTCAAAGACAGGGCTTCACTTTCACCATTTGTGATTTAGTTTAAATATGACTCAAGGTAACTGTTTCTTCCCCTTTACTTAAACAATATATGTCTTTATGAGTATGTCAATTATTTCCATATTTTGACAAAGATTAAAAAGACTACAAGCATTTACGCATAGTATTTTCCAAGTAGAATCGGTCAGTTAATTTGCACACCTGACAATATTTTAACAAGTTAGAATAAGATCTAAATTTTCACGAAAATTAATAGGACTCTAGAGGCGTCGTGCTGAAAGGAGAATTAAATAACCAAACAGCTCAAATTATTTCTGACACATTTTGAGTAATACCGATGTGGGTTCGAATCGTGCAAGGGACTAAGAGATTCCTGTGTTCGGAAGCTGTCAAGTTTGCTTACGAAACGTGGGTAGATTTACTCAGGTGCCTGCTAATGACTGATAAAACGCAGAGGAACATATGAGGTCTCCATCGGTCAGTAAAAATTAAATTCTCCACCACCAAAGGAAAGAATACACAATAGCCCAGCTTTTAAATTCAATAAATACATTCTCTTGAGAAGAGGCACTAATTATAAAGTTTACTAACTAAAACATTTTTAAAAATTGTGAAATAGAGTTTATAAAAAGAATAACCAAAGAGTATTTTGGGTATTTTTAAGACGTATCTTAAATTTTGTATTGCTTTATTGTTCTTATTAACCGAGATGTTCAGAAACGGTTTATGCCGTGAATAAAAGACGGAATTTCAATTTGGTCATTCTTAAAATATGTTGTCAGCTTTGCATAGTGTTTTGTGACATAATGGTATAATGATTTGTTTCTCGATAAAGTCATTTGATTACTGATAAATGTGTTTAAAATCTCAATTTGTTTAGTTTCAAATAGCTATTCTATGATTGATGTCGTTATCACAATGTAATGAATCATGTCAGATTTTTAATGAGATTGTTCTGTATTTAAACAACATGTCTTTTTTAATCTGACTGAAATGAATGATTAATGTGACACATCATTTGCATTGCATAATAAAAAAAAGTTAAAGTATGTTTTTACACAGGTATTTCATTATTGTTATATCCGTATTTGTATAAAGAAAACTTTTAAAAAATATTGTGATATACATATATAATGCATAGTACGTCTTTGGAATAAAGAAAAAAGTTCCGGGTTAAGAATTGTTTATAAAGACAAGAAATGGTATAAGGACGATATATATAATATTTCTGTGTTAAACTTATATTATATTCACAAGCATTTAACATATGATGAATTACTTTACTCATATTGAGAAATTTCATACGTTTGGAATAACACCAGAAAAATGTTTGTTTTACTTTACAATGGCGTTGGTGATACAAAACTGCATGTATACTTTAAAATTTTAACTAGGATCGATTTTACCTCTTATATTACAATTGTGTATATAGCGGGATAAGTCATCGTGAAAGGTGTGAACACTTGTTCAGAACAAAGTAGTCGTTTTTTTTAGATCAACTAACAGTTCATTTTCTTGATCTAAATCGTTTTCTTTATTTGTAAACAATGTGTGCTTACTTAGAGAATATTATAATAAAGGGCCTCATTTGAAAATAAGTATTCATTTGTAATAAGGATTTATAAATTCCTCTGGGCTTTATGTTGTCGCTTCAATCGCTTTAAAATTACGTAAATTTGAAACTTAATATATGTAATATTTTGTTGTCATTAAAGGCACATTATGCCTCAGAAATTGATATTTTTTTTTAATTCTTTAAAAATGTCAATGATGTTAGTTGTTTTACAATTGAACAAGGGTAACATTGTCGCAAAATAACGCCCGTCACAAAAGCTTTTGACAGAAATGTGGGCTGATATATATAATCTACACAAAATTACCATATCTTATCTATTTTATCATCTTTAGTGACCTTGACCTTGCCTATATTAACCTGAATTACATGTTTCACACCAGTAGACATGATGATGACCATTTGTGTTTCAATCCTTCAGTAAATGATTACTATATGGTCCGAATACACATTTTCATATTCTATCTGACCTTTTATCTCTAGGCGTGACCTTGACCGCAGGAACTTAAATTTTGCACGCGACACTCCGCCTCACAATGGTTAACATTTGTGCCAAGTGATATGAAAATCTTCCATGTGAGTACAAGTTTTACTCCGGACAAGCATTTTTCAATGACCTCTAAGTGTGACATTGACCTTTGACTTAGAGACCTGATTCGTATGCGCGACACAGTTTCTCATAGTGGTGACCATTTTTATGAACTTTCAATAAAATTCCTCCATGCTTGTAGGAGATATGCTCCGGTCAAAATTTGGACGCCACCCGACCGCCCACAAGGAAGGAACCTATAATACGATCCGTTTTTCAAATTTTGACTTCCATACAACATACTAATTCACGATAATTATACCAGTTGCCAACAGAACTAAACGCAATAAATAGTTCATGTAAAATATATGACTATTGAGTATGTTTTGAAAAGATACAAAAATAAACATTGTTTGAGAAATAAAACAAAAAGCATTCTTGATGCATAATGGGCCTAAAACATGCCAAAAATGCTAAAACTACCTAAATGGACGTTAAGTAAAAAGGTTAAAATATTTAATTTCCCCTAACTACGTATTTAGATATGTTTATATTTATTTGCATCAGTCAACCGGGAAAGCATCATGAATAGAAATAAAAAAAAAAGAAAAAGAGTCGTTTTTCAAAGATAAGAATCGATTGTATCAGTTTGTAATACAAATATGTAAGAACATGTTATGTGTTAACAGAAGGGACACTATGTATATTATTTTAAATGTTAAAACTTAAAAAAGAAAATTGCTAGATAATTTCATTATACACACACTCCCAGAATAGCATACTTTATGCGAAACATTATTAAAATCCTGTTGTTTTATTATAAAGCAAATATCAGCTAATATATGAAATAACTAATTGTAAATTTCATTATCTAAATACATTCAGTGAGCGTTTATATATCGCACGCTAAAAAATATTTCAGTTTTCTTGTTTACCATATTTCAAATTCATTATGCTTCATATGTTCATATTTTATCATTTCTCAAACGCACATTTAAGCATATCAAGCGCATACATCATTTACTAAGTATCACAATCTAGGAGAACACTTTGCATAGACTTGAAATAAGTGCAGACGCTATGGAAATTCCAAACAAATTGAAATAACCTTCTATTGTCAAGTGAATTAACAGTAACAAAATGAGCAGGTGATTATTGCCAACAAAACTGTGCAGACTAGGAATTTTGTCTGCTTTATTTCATTATTTCCGCTGCAGAGGCGTTTTTAAATGTAACAGAAGCTCTAAAGCAGATGCATGGTATACAATAACAGTTTTGCTCTATAAGTTATATTTATCTACTGTAAAGATTTTTATTGACCATCATTATTTGATCTTTAGGTTTGACAATATTTTCCAGGATGCCTTTTATCGTTCAATATATTAATCAGTAAATGATTACCTTTAACATTTTTGCGATTCTCATATCAAACAAACAACGACTCACTAGAAATCGCTTGTGGTGTGAAATGAGTGTGTACCCTTCCCCTCGCTCCAGGGCCGGCTATTAAAAAAACTGTACCCGAATGTTCTCAAAACCAAAAAAAGGCAAACATCAGTTAAGGAAATAGAAAAAAAGTTGTCTAAGAGAGAACCTTTTGTCACTTTTATTCGCAGAGGAAATTAACAAAATTATAAACACTAGGAAGGTGATTTTTCAGGTGTTTACCCAGGTTTTTACCCACGTGTGAATTTAAATTTAAAATTTAAAATATCGTGTCTCAAAAATTGTTCAAAAGCGGCATTCTATTGTCATGAAGTGATACTCCGATGTTTTCATTACACAGTAACACAATGACTATCATCATTTAAATTGTCATCTACAGTTTACCCTTTTTAACAATATCAAAGTTATCGATGTCACAACAATAAATAACAAAGTCAGATATATCCTCACATGTTTGTTAGGATCTTTTTTTATATCATTACATTCCAATGATGTTTTGTTGTTCACATTTGGCTGCACGATGCCAGTCCTTGTGCTTCGCTAAGTTTTATTTTGTTGCACAAATAGTTGACGTTTAACTTTTTCCTTTTTCCCAGGTTTTGGTTTGGTTGTGGGAAATAGGCAAGAGTAAAAGAAATTAGTTAATATCTTATCCTACATACACAAGAGGTCTTGAGTTCAAAACTGCTTCTACTTCCTTAACTGATGTTCAATTGAACTAATGCAAGTTGCTTTTACCAATAAATATCCTAATCGATCTCTTTTCTTTTACATATTTTAAATAGCGTAAAAAAATCTGGGAAAAAAGTGAATAAATGCTACATCCCTGACGCCTCCTAACGTAAGCCAGTCACAACTGCTAACAAATAAATTCGTGGTATTGACAACCGTTTAATGGAGTCAATCGTTATTTTGTTTTTTTTTTGTTTTTTTTTTTTTGGGGGGGGGGGAGGGGGGAGAACAACTATTTCGATTCCTGACTTTTTATATAGATATATCGTAGCAGCGTTAGCCTTTTGTAGTGTACATTTTATCAAAAAAAACACAGTGTTATTATTGATAATTGTCGAGATGTTTCAATTTTGAACGATGATGTTATCTCCGACTTGTTAAGTGATTTCATTATAGTATTTATCGAAATGAAATTCTATTGTTTCACAAAGCATAAAAAGACTAGTAATTACCCAATGGACACTCTACAT
Organism: Ruditapes philippinarum; assembly: GCF_026571515.1. NCBI lineage: Eukaryota > Metazoa > Mollusca > Bivalvia > Venerida > Veneridae > Ruditapes > Ruditapes philippinarum. Next base: position 102,410 of record NW_026861056.1, read on the forward strand.
AATCTGTATATTGAATATTATCGGATGTAGTTGGTTTTTTTTAAATATCCTTTAACTACATACATCTTGCAGCGTCATGTTGATCTTGCTGCTGACCTATTTGTAAGAATGCATTTTGATTTGGAAACTATTGTAATTTGATGTAACCGGAATCGTATGATTATCCACATATATTATTCTATAATCATATGTCCTCGGTACAGATAATCATTTAAAATATTTTTCCCTTTGTAGTCTTTGCTTTAAATAATATAACAATAATAGCAATGAGCATTTTCGTCTTAACAACACTATTACTATTTTTGATGATAAAATATTTCATTTAATTTACCTTTAACTAAGATTTAAAGAACATTTGAAGTTAACATTTTAAATAACACAATAGTATATTTTCACTTTTAGATTTAACACTAACATACATATATTAAGCACTGTAACATTATGCTCTCGATCTTCGCGACAGTTATTTTCATTTACAAAGTGTCGAACAAATAAAACATTTCTTTTTTTCTTCATATTATTTACATCGCCACAGGCCAGACATTGTTTTGTCGAAAAGAAAATCGCTTCGAAGTTGGAAACGCAATTATGAATGTCATATACTTTATGTCATTTTACCGCTAGGTAAGGATAAATTAATTTCATATTTCTTTGAGGATGGAGTTTACAAGACAAATTATGTTTCCTTTTTAGTATTAACATACGATTATTTTCTTTGAACAAAGAAACATTCCGAACTTATAAATACCAATATGTGTTTATCAATTGTAATTTGTTCACTACAGCTGTGAGAACCGATTATTTTATGTGTGTACATAGGTTAACTACTTAATGGCCATGAAAATGTATATTATAAATTGAATGAATGAATGATTGAAATGGTTTATGTTTAATATTCGGGAATAGAATTATGCAAGTTGAGTGCCTTAAATCAACAGCAACGAGAGACAAATACTTCAGTATTCTGTTATGTTCAAAATGAGATAAATAGTTATAAACAATGCAGTTAATTGTTTGTTATGTTCATATAATTAAGCGCAACAGCATTACGCAAGCGAAAATAATGTATAGATGCTTTCAGGAGACCACTGTTTTTGTTGACGGTGATAAAATTCGGAACCTCAGAAATCGTCGATTGTTCTGAGATACCATATTAGTCATACCCTTATTGTCTCGTATTTAGCACATAAAGTCATTCAAAAAGCAGGTTTTCATTTGTGCTGTCATGTCTTTTTATTTGTGCTATCATATTCTTTATATATCGATGTGTGTTAAACTAATTATCAGTTATATGCAGTATAAGTCGAAGCTACTACAACAAAGTCGTTCATTATTTCTAACACCAATCTGCTTCAAATTAGATTGCAAAACAAAATGGTTCTTTTTTAAAGATAACAAAAATATATTCCCTTGATGGCAATCACCTGTGAAGTGAAACACGTGACGGTTAAATTATGTGTTAATGCATTAACTGATTAGAAAATACACGTATTGATGTACGAACATAAATCATATTGCATTCCAATGGTTCCAAACCAAACATAATAGAATGGAATATGATTAATGTTTGTACATCACTGCGTGTATTTTCTAATCACTTCACAGCTGACTGCCATCAAAGGAATAATATTATGCCATGCTCAAATTTTCCCAAAGGAATATGACCTGTGAAATATACATTGTCAAACATTTTAAAGAAGAGAGACACACTCAGGTTTTTTAAAAATTTCCTTATTAAAACCAATGATCTGAATTTACAGATTGTTATAAATACTCTGAATTTGAAAAAGGAAAGTCATAAATAAAATAATTCACCGTGTCATTTTAAGTATTACTGTTGCATTAAGCAAATGATCCTGTATTGAAAAATATTTGCAGTTTCATGTGTAAAAAATAATACTTATAATAATTGACAATAAAGGAAAAATTCTATCAATACTATAGGTATTTAGAATTCACATCGGCCATCAAATAATTGCATATAAAATTCAAAATGTAGAGAATAGCGAAATGAAGATGATACAGGTTTGTATGTCAATCTATAATAATATGTTGTTATTGAATATGCGTATGGATATATTATTTATTTTCGTAAAGATATTTTTCTCATATTATCATGCAATAATAACAAAGTATTATATGCTTATTTAAGTATTACATTTTTTTCACTTAATGATCTGGTTGACAAATCTGTTGTTTGTCAATTTGTTGTGTATGTTTTTGTATTGCATATGTATATAATCGGGAAATAAATATATCTAAACTAATTCGTTTTGGGTTGTTTATCATTATATTAATATAAATAAAAATACAGCAGTTTTTTTTTCTTGTTTAATATTTCAAACTAATTTTTTCTCTAAGTGTATGTCTCTATGTTAAATACTTCGACACTTCTGTTATACAAAATATGCTGACCTTGGAGTATTTCAAAGAATGTTAATCAGCAGCTGATAAAGAAATTATGCCAGCGAAATACCAAGTCTGATCAGCTATGTTGGCAAACGATCACCAGCATAAAGGTATAGATTGTAATAATTAAATAATACTCTTACAGTGTTTGTTTTAATTTTGATAACGCCTCGGACAGAATAGATATGAAACTGTATTCTCATTTGAAATTCATAATAATCAGAATACATACTTAAAAAGATGTACTTTTTAAGAAGATTCTTTGAATAATATAATTTGGTTCAAAATAGTTTAACTTAATACTTGATTTGGCGATTGCAATGTTACAGAATAGGTATTGTTTTGTCAATTAAAATAGCAAGTTTCCTCAATAAACTGCATATAAAGTTAATTTTATCATTTCAAATGTGTGGGTTTAGTGCAAATTGTACTAATTATAGCCAACAATAAGAGGACAAAGAATTATTGATGCAACACGTCGCAATATGCATTTATAATAAATAAACATTTATTTCATTCTTAATTTTCAAAACAGACAAATAATTAGTAAAATCACGCAATTTTGAGAATATCATATTTTAGTTGTGCATATTTGTAATTATTTAAACGTTTTTTATTGAAATATTAATGTGGACGTTTTTGTGAAAGATTTGTGATTTATATTACACAATTGAGTGGAGGTTATAAAACTTTTGTCTCAAATCTCAGAATTTTCATGAAAGATTTCATGTATTTTAAAGCAGCTGATAAGAGAATCAAATTTTCAGTTCAAATTATGAATGGCTCAATTGAAATGTTGTGCACGGCAAAACAAATTAAATTTTATATTGCTGTTTCGAACGTCCAGCAAACAATGCATTTGAACACGTTATTGTTAAATGCGAAATATAACATACATACAATGCTTGATATTGTACATCAGGTTGATGTAGATTGCAAAATGCTAAATATTCCTTCGAAATATTTCTTCGCTCAATATAGCTTAACATATTTTCATCAACAGTCTTTCAAATGCTTAGTAATAAATCATTCAGGCCTAAGGACCTTCGTGATTATATTCCTACGCATTTGAATTCGAATCGTGCATTATTCTACTATAATATTGCACTCAAAATCTATTTCCTAATTAAATACAGTAAAACAATAATTAACTATAATGTATTTATAAAAAAGTACCACACAATAAAATTTGTTTTTGTGCAATAAATTAACAATCAGAACAACGCAAGAGGTCATTTGCAATTAGATTTATAGCATCATTGCACGCAATGAAACTTTGTTTTTACATTTTTTAATTTATATGATTGTTTTGCTTCCTTATACAATGTAGTATTTATTTATTGAAACATAAATGTCACAGCTTGGATATAAGAGCACACGTGCATTATATTCCATATGTTATTGTACATGAAAGTATTATTTGGGAATTTTAGTTTTGAAATGATAAGATAGAATTGGGCACCTGGTAAATCTGAACATTGCAGTTCGTATTATTGTATTATAAGTTTATAGGTAAATCATAATATATTAAATTTTGTTTTCGATTGTGCTTGTGGTGTTGATGTTGGTAGTATAACCCTCCGGGTCACTGCAGTAAGATATAATGATTTTACTTGAGCACAGTTCAGCCACTTTATCATTCTTTGGTTTACCAAGATTCAAGATTGTATTAAGGCACAAACATAATGAACAATAATGGCGTGTATACATACATACAAACATATTAACAAATGCATAAAACATTTAAATACGAGAAAAGTAATATTACATATTTATATAATATCACAGTCATGAAATAAAAATTAAGATAAAAATTAATGTTTGAAATAAGTTGGAATTAGCTACCAGTTGTTTCTTTAGCTAAAGTTGCATAGTAAATAAATGTAGATAATTTCTTCATAACAGTCTATTGTGAGTTATTCATTAACATTTTAAAGTTGTGTACATTTGGCCAAGAGTAGTAGATTCTCTTCGTAGAATAATGTAATACGGACAAGCAAGTAAAAAGTGGTATTCCGTTTCCACTACACTCATATTGCATTTTAAATACCAATACTATTTGCTATCATTTTGTAAGGAAAGGATTTATGATCAATCACAACGAAAGTGACCTAAACCATCAAGGAATTAAATCCGGCCGCCCGATTCACAGTCCAACGTTCTTCATTTTGAGCTAATTAGATGGTAGAAAATTTTAAGCTGATATACGACACACTCTCGGATTATTTCCCGGAAGCAATAGGTACTATGCATTGAGTGTTAAATGCATCAGTGAAATTGGTTGCACCAAATCACTTGTTGCATGACTGGTTAGCACTATTTTGTGAATATAAGTTTTATAAATTATATATGTAGTTTTATAAAGTTTCATATATTGAAGTGTTTTTTTTTTAATTTGTTCAGTTACCATGTACGTTTTTTTATAGAAATAATGTTATAGCTTCGTTATTGCTGCACAATATTCGTTTATATTGATTCACCAACAGATACAAAACTTTTATTTATTTATTCATTACATGATAAAAGCCTGGTTGAGGTGTGAAACAAAATTTAAATAAATGATAAGTTTCGAGTTTCAATAAATTGATCAAACTTACATCTAACTGCATAGAACATTTCAATTATTTATGTAAATAGAATAGTAAATGCAGTTTATGAACACTCTCTGCTATAAATGTGAGTGCCATTGTTATAGTTATGTGACAGTAACATTCCTATTTTTGTTTTATTATTTGTTATGTTTTGTTTATATATAATGCTTTACATTTATTCACTTGATTGTATCTGTTGCTTTGTTCATTGAGCATGTTCATAGACTATAGGCTTAGAAAATTTATTTAAAGCTGCACGCAGTCTAAATGCGTCTAAAGCAGTCTGAAATAATCAGATTTTAGAATAACCTGTTCAAAGAACTGTCTTCATTTTCACCATGTATGTTTTGGTTTAAGTATGAGTAAAGATTAATGTTTCTTCCCCGTTACTAAAAAAGAAATATGTCTATATGAGTATGTCAATTATGTCCATATTTTGACATAGTTTAAAAAGACTATAAGCATCTATGCATGGTAAGTGATCAGGTTGAATCGGTCACTTTATTTGCTCACCTGACAATATTTTAACAAGTTAGAACAAGATCTAAATTTTCATGGAAGTTAACATGACTCTAGAGTATTTTAAAATTTTTAATTGCTATATTTTTCTTAACCGAGGTGTTCAGAACCGGTTTATGTCGTAAATAAAAGATGAATTTCAATTTGGTCATTCTTAAAATATGTTGTCAGCTTTGCATTGTTTTTTTGTGACATAATGGTATAATGATTTTGTTTTCGATTACGTCAGTTGATAACTGATAAATGCGTTTAAAATCTCAATTTGTTTAGTTTCAAATAGCTACTCTATGATTGATGTCGTTATCAGAATGTAATGAATCATGCCAGATTTTATGAGATTGTTCTGTATTTAAACAACATGTCTTTTTTTTTTAAATCTGATTGAAATGAATGATAAACGTGACACATCATTTGCATTGCATTATGAAAAAAGTGAAAGTATGTTTTAAAAAACAAAGGTATTTCATTATTTTTTACATCTGTTTTTGTATAAAGAAAATTTTTAAAGACATAATGATATACATATATAATAAATCACACGTCTTTATAATAAAGAAAAGGTTAAGAATAGTTTATAAAGACAAGAAATGATATAAGGACGATATATATCATATTCCTGTGTTATACTAATATTCACAGACATTTCATACAGCTCTTTTACAGATGCTGATTTACTTTACAATAAGCCCTATTTACATTGATAAATTTCATACGTTTGAAATAACACACGAATAATGATTGGTCTACTTTAAAATGGCGTTGGTGATGAAAAAACTGCATGTATACTTAACATTTTTTACGATGATCGATTTTAGCTATTATAGAAAAATTGGGTAACTATACAGCGGGATAAATCATCATCATCGTGAAAAGTGTAAAATTGAAAATACAACACATGTACAGAACAAAGTATGTAGTAGAAACAAGGCAAAAACTGTCCCATGATGTAAATATTGAATTTCTAATTTAAATTACTAATTTTACTATCAAATATCATGTTATCTATCGAAGAATTAGAAATAAAGTAGTTTTGTGCTAGAAATGTACAATATTAAAGTTTTAGCAATTACTTTTTTTATTTGCAAGTACCCCATAGGAAGCCTCTTGAATGACTAGTTGTCCGTAGCATGAAATTTTCTGTTTTGACTTTATAAGTCTATAATATTTTTCATGAATGACCAAGACGATGAATGGCTTTTAACGAGGATTTATACTGACTATTTACGGTTAAAATGATATTAAGATTTTACTGTTTTATAAAAGTATCAAGAATGTGAAATGTTGTGTTAAAATGATCATTTTTGTAAAGTTTAGATGATACTCAACAAAAAGCATATTTTCTTATTTGTCATACCACATGAGCCTGAAATGTTTCTAGATATTAGTTAAACATATAATATATAATTAAGAAATAACGGCAATTGTACCCTTCTGTACATAGAATAAACACAACGAATAAACACTTTTTGCACACTCGAAACCATTTTAACTAATTTCACGAGTGGAAAATCAATTTCAACAAACTCGCTTAGCCATTTTGATACACAATAAAGATTATACTTTTAAAAACCGCTGATGCATAACGAAGCAAATCAGCTATGAATGTCGGCTTAATATATGTACATGTGTTTCTGTATAGCATAGTTTTACTAATTTAAAAATAAATTATTGTTCTACTCATGAAATTGTGTAAAATGCAAAATGGGTGCGGGGAGAAGGCGTTGCATTCCTAATATTTACTTTTTTCCTTTTCATTTTTGTTTGAAATAGAAAGACATTCAAAGCACGACATGCTGCCTTATACTTATGTGTTACGCGATTAATATAGGACTTACACATTAATTTAAATGTATTTAAAAGACAGTACGGTCAGAACAAAAGAATGACGTCATAGTAGTATTTTAAATACAATAAATAAACAAAAATATAAATTTTGTCCAAGACATTTAGATATGATTCATTTAATTGGAAAGGTAATTAAAATTACGAAAAAGCAATTTGTGCAAATTTTCAACTTTGATTTTCATAAGTAGTAACTTTCACATCGGTTTCCCGTAAACCCAAGTGTATTCATAGCTCTACCTTTAATTTTGTGTGTATACAAATGTTTATTTACATGTGCACTGTCGATTGAAAATTACCCTTTGCAGTGCCCCTCATGATTAACTGTTCAAAAAACACAAAATATTCTTAAACTACAAAAGAGGACTTTAAAAAAAATTACGTTTTTCATACATTTTTGCTATATATCAAATAAATAAATTCAGAACCCTCCTTGCACTGCAGGCAGACGATATTTTAAGCTGTACTAAAATCGTGTTCTGCTTTTTATAAACTGATTGTCTCTCTGCCATTTTTAAGTCACTATTCATAATAAAAATATCTTAGTTTCTTGCTAATTTCATTTAAATGAAACCAGCAAATTGAACATTTATCAAGTTTTTTTGTTTTAGAAAATGGGGCTATAAGATCAGATTTTTATGAACAGGTTTCGCTCATTTTAAGAACAACTTTTCATTTTCTTGATAAAATCGTTTTCTTTATTTGTAAAGAACGTTTGCTTTTACTGGAAGAATATATTTAAAGGCTCTCACATTGACAATTATTTGAAACTAATTATTCATTTGTGATAAGGATTTAAAAACAAGGAGATGAATATTTTTTATTATAAAACAAATATCAGCTAATATATGAAATAACTTATTGCAAATTTTACATTAAGTTAGTGTTTATATATCGCATGTTATACAATATTTCGAGCAATTTCGAGTAGCAACAATTAAATACCGTTTCGGTTTCAAATTTATTATACCTCATATGTTCATATTTTATCATTTCTTAAACGCACACTTAAGCATATCAAGCTCATACATTATTTACTAAGTATCACAAGTCTAGAAAAACACTTAGCACAGACTTGAAATAAGTGCAGACGCTATGGAAATTCCAAACAAATTGCAATAACCTACTATTGTCAAGTGAATTAACAGTAACAAAATGAGCAGGTGATTATTGCCAACAAAACTGTGCAGACTAGGAATTTTGTCTGCTTTATTTCATTATTTCCGCTGCAGAGGCGTTTTTAAATGTAACAGAAGCTCTAAAGCAGATGCATGGTATACAATAACAGTTTTGCTCAATAAGTTACATTTATCTACTGTAAAGATTTTTATTGACCATCATAATTTGTTCTTAAGGTTTGACAATAATTCTCAGTATGATTTTTACCATTCAATATTTTAATTAGTAAATGATTACATTTAACATAAATACGAGTCTCATATCAAACAAACAACGACTCACTAGAAATCGCTTGTTGTGACAAATAAGTGTGTACTGTTCCCTTCGGCCGCGATAATAAATAAACTGTCCTCGAATGATCTCAAAAACAAAAAAGGCAAACATCAGTTAAGGAAATAGAAAACAAAAAGTTGTCTAAGAGAGGATCTTTTGTCACTTTTATTCACAGACCAAATGAACAAAATCATAAACACTCCAGGTTTTACTCACGTGTGAATTTAAATTTAAAATTTAAAATATCGTGTCACAAAAATTGTCCAAAAGCGGCATTCTATTGTCATAAAGTGATAGTCTGATGTTTTCATTACACAGTAGCATAATGATTATCATCATTCAAATTGTCATCTACAGTTTACCGTTTTTAACAATATCAAAGTTATTGATGTCACAATAATTAATAACAGTATATAAGTCAGTTTCAGAGTCAGATGTATCCTCACATGTTGGATTATACTGCAGTTTGTTGTATCATTACATTCCAATGGTGTTTTCTTGTTCACATTTAGCTGCACAATGCCAGTCCGTGTGCTTTACTAAGGTTTATTTTGTTGCGCAAATAGTTGACGTTAAACCAGTAAATTATGATTATGGTTGTAGGAACTGATAGTGCAAAATATCTACCTGTTGACATGATTATAATTGTACATCAGCGGGCATTGATTATGACTGTCACATATTTTCTATCATAGTTTTACCGAAATATATTTCCTTTGGATGTCAAATACATGAATTCGTTCAACACTAACGATGATTACATCCCCTGTTTTTGTTTATATCTCAAACCACGTGTTTGATTTTCAAAATATGAAATACAATATCATCAAGAAAGGGTGGCGTTCAATGAACGCAATCCGTATTAATTCCGAGGTTATTATTGATAATTGTCGAAATGTTCCGATTATGAACTTTGACTTGTTTTGTGATTTCATTATTGTATTTATCGAGATGATATTCTATAGTTTCACTAAGAAAAAACAGACTAGTAATACTCTTTATAATTTGTATATTGTATATTACCGGATCCAATTGTTTTTTGTGTTTTTCTTTTTTTTTTTTTTTAAAAATATCCTTTAACTATATGAATCTTGCAGCGTCACATGTTGATCTTACTGCAGACCTTTTTGTAAGGATGCATTTTAATTTTGGCAACTGTTGTAATTTGGTGTAACCGGAATCGTATGATTCTCAATTATTTTTTATAATCATATGTCCTCGGTATAGATAATCATTAAGAATATTTTTCCCCTTATAGTCTTTGCTTTAAATAATATAACATTATTTAATTTTACCGATGAAATATGGTGTTATATCAGTCAAATATAATATGAAATATCAATATAAAAGTGGGCGGAGTAAAAACTCATATTTATTTTAAGGGACTTCTTTTGTTTGAAAAAATCTGATACATACAAAACAACCTTTTGTTGAATTTCATTTTGGTAAATTATCTAGAATGATAGAAAATTGTCTAAGAAAATAAATCCGAACACCAAAACAGACGTTTAAAGAGTTGTTTACATGACGTCACAATGTAGCGCCAAATATCGCGTGCAAAACAAAAGGCATCTATTAATAATATATTACTGTGCGCTGTACAATTGCAGTTGCGTAGCAGGCAAGGGGTTCTTAATCATTTTTCTTTGGTAATGAAATTTAATAAAAAGGTTATTTTTTCGTTTTTCGTGAAATATGATATATATATTCACTCAACATGATAAGATGCCACATATTTTCACTTGCCGTCCCGGCTCTTGAAAATGTGTGTCATTTTATCATGTTAATACACATTTAATATAACTTAAAGAACATTTAAAGTTAACATTTTAAATAACACAATATTATACTTTCACTTTTAGATTTAACACTAACATACATATATATCAAGCACTGTAACATTATTATCTCGATCTTCGCGATAATTATATTTAGAAAGTAAACATTCTTAATTTATAGTATTTATTTTCATTTACAAAGCGTCGGACAAATGAAACATTTCTCCTTTTTTTCCTTCATATTATTTACATCGTCACAGGCCAGACATTGTTTTGTCGAAAGGAAAATCCTTCTGAAGTTGGAAACGCAATTATGAAAGTTATATATTTCATGTCATTTTACCGCTGGGTAGGATAAATTAATTTCATATTTCTTTGAGGATGGAATTTTCAAGACAAATTATGTTTCCTTTTTGTATCAACATAAGATTATTTTCTTTGAAGAAACATTCCGAACTTATAAATACTAATATCATGTTTGTATATTGTTCACTACAGTTGTGAGAACCGATTATTTTGTGTGTGTTCAAAGGTTAACTTCTTAATTGCTATGAAAATATATATCATTAATTAAATGAATGAATGAATGAATGATTGAAATGGTTAATGTTTAATATTCGGGCATCAAATTATGCAAGTTGAGTGCCTTAAATCAACAGCAACGAGAGACAAATACTGTACTATTCTGTTCTGTTCAAAATGAGAGAAATAGTTATAAACAATGCAGTTAATTGTTTGTCATGTTCATATGATTAAGAGCAACAGCATTACGCAACCGAAAATAATCAGAAGACCAGTGTTTTTGTTGACGTGGTAAAATAAAATTCGGAACCTCAGAAATCGTCGATTATTCTGAGATATCATATGATTCACACCCTTATTGTCTCGTATTTAGCACATAAAGTCATTCAAAAGAGCAGGTAAATTTGTGCTGTCATATCCTTTTATTTGTGCTATCATATTTTATATGTCGTTGTGTGTTTAATTAATCATGCAGTATAAGTCGAAGCTACTACAACAAAGTCGTTCATTATTTCTAACATCAATCTGCTTCAAATTAGATTGCAAAACAAAATGGTTCTTTTTTAAAGATAACAAAAATATATTCCCTTGATGGCTATCACCTGTGAAGTGAAACACGTGACGGTTAAATTATGTGTTAATGCATTAACTGATTAGAAAATACACGCATTGATGTATGAACATAAATCATATTGCATGCCAATTGTTCCAAACCAAACATAATAGAATGGAGTTTGATTAATATATTATATCACTGCGTGTATTTTCTAATCACTTCACAGCTGACTGCCATCAAAGGAATAATATGATGTCATGTTCAAATTTTCCCAAAGGAATATGACCTGCAAAACATATATTGATAAACATTTAAGAAAAAGAAACACCCAGGTTTTTAAAGATTTTTTATTATAACCAATGATGTGAATTTACAATGTGTTATAAATACTCTGAATTTGAAAATGGAAAGTCATACATAAAATAATTCACGATCACTGCGCCATTTAAAGTATTACTGTTGCATTAAGCAAATAATTCTGTATTAAAAGATATTTGCAGTTTCACGTGTAAAATATAGTACTTATAATTATTGACATTGAAAGAAAAGTTCCATCAATGCTATATAGACTTCACATTGGCCATCATATAATGGATATAAAGTTCAAAATGTAGAGAATAGCAAAATGAAGTTTGTATGTCAAGCTATAATTATATGTCGTCATTGAATATGCGTATGAATATGTTATTTATTTTCGTAAAAATATTTTTTTTTCATTTAATCATGCAATAATAACAAAGTATTATATGCTTATTTTAGTATTACATTTTTTCACTTAATGATCTGGTTAACGAACCTGTTGTTTGTCAATTTGTTGTGTATGTTTTGGTATTGCATATGTATAATTTCGGGAAATAAATATGTTTAAACTAATTCGTTGTCGGTTGTTTATCACTATGTTAGTATAAGTAAATATACAGCAGTTTTTTTCTTGTTAAGTATTTCAAACTTATTTTTTCTTTAAGTTTTTGTATCTATGTTAAAGACTTCGACACTTCTGTTATACAAAATATGCTGACCTTGGAGTATTTCAAAAATGTTAATCAGCACCAGATAAAGAAATCATGCCAGAGAAATTACCACAGATTTTGGCAAATGGGTCATTGGCATAAAGGCATAGATTGTAATAATACTCCAACAGTGTTTGTTTTAATTTTGATAACACCTCGGTTAATATTAAAGTACAGAATAGATATGAAACTGTTTTCTCATTTGAAATTTATAATAATCATATAATTTAATAGAACTGATGTACTTTTTAAGAAGATTCTTTGAATAATCTAATTTGGTTCAAAAAAGTTTAACTCAATACTTGATTTGGCGATTCCAATGTTACTGAATATGTATTATTTTGTCCATTAACTGAGCAAGTTTCCTCAATAACCTGGATATAAAATTAATATTATTATTACAAATGTGCGAATTTAGTGCAAATTGTACTAGTTATAGCCAACTATTAGAGGACGAAAAATTATTGATGCAACACGTCACAATATGCATTGCAGAAAATAAACATTTATTTCGTTCTTTATTTTCAAAACAGACAAATAATTGATAAAATCACGCAATTTGGAAAATATCATATTTTATTTGTGCATATTTGTTATAATTTTAAACGCTTTTAATGAAATATTAATGTGGACGTTTTTGTGAAAGATTTGTGATTTATAATAAACCCAGGCCCGGAGGTTATAAAATAATTTATCCGAGTTCTGTCTCAAATCTCAGGATTTTCTTAAGATTTCATATATTTAAAAGCAACTGATAAGAGTATCATATTATCAATTCAAATTATGAATAGAAAATCATATGCTATGTCATGAAATGTACAAGTTCTAATGTCTTCCTTATTTATTTTCATAAATGACCATTTTCATCAAAATCTAGGGTCAAGTTATAAACAGACTATTCTAACATGCTTCCCACCATTTCTCTATCACACAGATAGGTAATTGCATAAATTATAAGATATATGCAGAACATAAAGAAACGAATGATCGCACGAATAATTATGACGTCTACAAACCAAATGACATATAGAAAATATGGTTTACGTTTAAATATGATTGAACATATTTTTTATCAATACCTTTTTTATAAGCATGTTACATGTACAATGGAAATGGGTACTAATTTTTCTTGCATTATAGTATAATAGTGCACGTTATATTGTTCAAATTCTTTGTAATTAATCAATCAGACCTATCGGCCTTCGTGATTATATTACTATGCATTTGAATTGGAGCCGTGCATTATTCTACAACAATTTACATAAAAGGTGTTTCAAATTGTCTAAACATTGTATCTATTAACAAAAATTCCAATCTTCCATTTTATGCAGTCTACATCCGTATTCTGTATACAAGACGCATTCAGTAAACTACTTAGCCTTTATGTACCTGAAGCACCCGGATGTCAAACACTAGACATATTGATTAAAAGAGTTTGGTGCAACGTATTCAAATGTCATTTCCTTGAATTTCTTCGGTCTCTTTATTCGCATGACTCTTTCCTATTAAGAAGTCTTTATCTTTATTGTTCTCTAATTAACATAAAGCTTCCTTATGGTCCTTAGTTCAATGCCCTTGCTTTGAGAACAATGCATCTAAATGTCTTGAAAATAAGTTTAAGGATAACGACTTAGGCGACATTTGATACTAGTTTTTGGAAGTATTTCTATATGCGAACCCGCTGCTATGCTTTTTATGTTTCTGTTTGAGACTATTAAGTAATTCATATGTGTAGGGTCAGAGAAAACCTTTTGACTTTACATTTATTGAAAACAAAAGAACTAGTTAGTAATTTTTCTCTGACGATGTATATGATATAAGAATTAATCAAATTAGATTAAAATTTGAGATACATTTCCTTTGAAAAAGTATCATTTGAATAATATTTTTACACATTCTAAATGTAAAAGTTTTCTTCAGCGACACGTGGTTAATGCGTCCATCGTATTTATACTTTACAATTACTAAACACTAAACAAACAACATTATTTCTGAACTACTTCACCTTGTTTACAAACCATTAATTAAAATTGGATATTATTTACAATAAGTTAAGTTGTACATAAAGTTTAATTAAAGCGAATTGCGCATTTTATCAAATGAGAAAAGATAATAACAGTTGAAAACAAAGACAGATATCTTTTATAAAGAACATAACATATCGTTGATATCCGGTCATAAAAATTTTTATTTAATTAATACATATTTTAAGCTATCTTCAAATAACATGTCCATTTCTCATTTCAAAAACTAAGGTACATTTTATCCAAAAAGAATACGACGAATTAATAACTAACAAAGTTTTACTTATATATTTATGTGTTGCCTTACAAAAAAACTATCTAAATACAAAACCAATTTTAAGTCGCATTAACGCTGGGAAATGTGTAAATATTGTTATTCTGAAGAAAGTGTATACATGTGTTTTATACAACTTTACAAAATTATGTAGGCTAAATATTATTGTTGTTTGTTTAGTGTTTAGTTGTTTCTCTGTTTTAGTAATCGTAATTTGAAACAATCATAGTGTAACAATACAATAACACCATGTTTCTATAAGAAATCAATTCAATTATCATATATTTGTATGCCCTAACTATAAGGAAATCAACTTCAACATAGTGATAAAAGCAATTTGACTCGTTACGAATTGAAGCAAAAAAGATAGAACACGTTTATAATTAATTTATTTCGCCGACTGTCAAAGATCTTGTTGTTAATTAGTTATAATGTGTCAGAGTCTTATCAATTATATTCGAACCGTTTTGATGACTGGTTTATAACGTACAACATATTCATGACAATCAATTAATTTACATTTCACTGGTCGAAACATGTTCATTTATGATTGAAATAAACGTTTCTGTTTTCTTTTTTCGCCAAGATGTATGTTTTTTATCAATTGTTTTTAAATGCAAAGAATATTACTTAGTGTTTGACTTTGCTACCTATTGACAGAAGGGGTTTCAATATTTACAATTTGAGACATAATTGGAATTGCATTTTACAGTGTATTCCACAGTGTATTCCACTGGTATTAACGCTAGTTTTAATAATTAGAAATGAAAAGTTGAACTCAAAATAAGTTATCATCGTCACCAAAACTGAGAACTACTTCAAGTACAAATACTTCGATTAGAAAAAAGAAATTTGAACAATCACATTTCTGCATTATAAAGATTTTGTAAATGCTTGCCTGTCGAAAAAGTGTTTACTGTATTCAATATGATAACATATAAATCTTTCAATTAATGTGTAACAATAACTCTGTCTGAAAACAATTTAAAAAAAAGCATGACATTTGAACAAGAAAATTGAAAATATAAACAATTTAATTTTGTATAGTTATCGAGAGTTTTAATCTGTTTATTAATCTTTGATATGATTGATCAACTACAATATTGTCTGACTTTCTATTTTCTACGAAAACGGGATTTATTGGTTTGCTGAACTAGAACCCATATGCTGAATGCGAACTATTCGAAGTTACAATTAAATGGAAACTGTAGAATGAAATTGTTTCTCCATTGTAATGAATGTTTTGTTTTAATGTAATTGTCTCTATTAAGAAATGTCATGTATCAACATTCTAATGGAATTCGTGCGTTAGTTATTCTTCGTATTTTTGATAACCTCGTTTCATCTTTATTGTTTATATCTGTGATTTTTATTCGTTAATTTTGATGCTAAATTATATGTAATACGTATGAATAATAACAGATGCCTTGTAATATTAGATATCAGACCTGGGGTAATCATTAACTGTAATCATTGATTTTGTAATTGATTACACGATTACACTGTAATCATCATGTAATTGATTACCTTGCCCAAAACTGATTACATTAATTGTAATTAATCAATTACAGCTTAAATTCAGTCAGTAATTATGATTACATTTTGATTGACATTGATTACTTTCAGATTTAAAAGGAAACTATTTAAGTTCAAAGGATGCCTTTATTTTACATTATACAGTTTAACTTTTGTTTTTTAGTTATACAGTAAAAATCCTCAATTAGACTGATAAAAGTGAACATTCTTATCATTGCTTAAATACTTTGAGACCATGGTCTACTTTAGTCATTTTGTATGAATAAACAATATGTTTATTTATATGTATCTACAAATACATTATAAAAGAATGCTTTGATATTTAATCTGATAAAAGGAAAACATATTTCTGGAGAAATTTAACGTTAATTTTACAGTATCACTTATTATATGATGTACATAAATCAAATGAAAATTTAAATTTTCAAAAAATAAATGTGCTGAAAGCAACAATGTACCACTCTAAAATTGACCTTCTCACCTAATTTCATACAATAACCCAATAACAGTTTTTCACACCTTGTGAAATCAAGTGTCATGCTAAAGAGCATTCAAGCAGATCATAACAACAAATTTAAGATCTAGATAGGTGTTCACTTCAATATCAGTGGTCTCAATAGTCACATTAAAATTAAAACAAAAATTTGGACTGACTAATAATAGTGGTCTTAAAAGTGAATAAGCAGGTGGTTAAATCTGGATCATGAAACCATCTTTTAAAAAAAAAATGGTCTTAATAGCAGGGTGGTCTTAATTCTGGGGTGGTTTAATGTACATTCAATGTAATCAATTATCAATCAATTACTCTCTTAAAAGTAATTGTAATTCAATTGATTACAGAGGCAAATGTGAGTAATCAATCTTAATCAATTACAATAAAATCTGAAAGTAATTGTAATTTAATCAATTACTGATCAATGTAATCATCCCCAGGTCTGTTAGATATAGATGATATAGATAATACTACCTAAATACCAAACACTTATTATATTAAGCGCATAATCTTAAGGTTTCAGTAAATATTTGTAATATATTGTTTTAGTT
Source organism: Ruditapes philippinarum (assembly GCF_026571515.1). Classification (NCBI taxonomy): domain Eukaryota; kingdom Metazoa; phylum Mollusca; class Bivalvia; order Venerida; family Veneridae; genus Ruditapes; species Ruditapes philippinarum. The sequence goes on from NW_026861056.1 coordinate 119,967, forward strand.
CATATTATTGATCATATATTAACCACAATTTATCTTAATTCATGTAACAAAGACTTTATGTCATAGTACATCACTGTCATGACATCAAGTAATGATTTGATGTCGCAATTATAATGTATATTTACATTAGTACTTTCGAAAATGTCAAACGCATCATCCTTATGATTGAATATGTCCATTCTGTGATAATATCTTGAATTAATATCATGTATTGTTTATTTTCTAGTGTTCTGTGATATTGGAGAGAAGTGGTATTTGATTGATCAAAAGAACACAACAATTTATTCCTTATACAATCATAGATAAATGAACTGGATGTTCTGTTTAATTTCCAATTGAATGAAACGATCTTGTGCCAAAAAACTATTTTTATATGATGGCGGTAAGAAGGCAACCGGACTTAAACAATTTTTTCCGGGCGCAACTCCTCTAGCATGTTCAAGAGTATCAAAAATAATAATCATCAAATACCATGGCACTTTGTTTTGAGATTTTGTGATTTGATCATATTTATGTTTATTTGAAAAATACGCATGTATTTGTTATTATCAAATTATGATAAATTTGAGTTAACTTTCCGGATGACTATTGGAAAACAGTACGTTCCTATCAATATTTATATTGTTAGGTTTTGTATGTGACTAGTTCTACAAAGTTTGCTAAATCTATCTCGAAGAGTTTCTCAAACGTAAGACTTCATTATCCATAGTGGTACTGAAACCAACATTTTGTTTTGTTTGTTTTAGGCTTTACGTCACATCGACACAGTATAGGTCATATCGCGACGTTCCAGCTTTACTGGTGGAGGAAGACTTCAGGTGCCCTTCCGTGCATTTTGTCAGGCACGAACGGGCACCTGAGTAGAACCACCGACGTTCCGTAAGCTAGCTGGATAGCTTCCTCACATGAACGAATCCAAAGTCCCTGTCGGGATTCGAACCCACAGCGGTGAGGGGCAAGCGGTTTGAAGTCAACTACCTAAACCACTCGGCCACGGACGCCTCGGAAACCAACAGAAACAAGGGACAAGTAAATGGAAAATTAAGAACTTTACCATTAGGTCATTCAAGTTCCACTGCTTGTAATTTAAAATAACAAAAAAAAAACTCTCATGTACAGTTGAATCTATATATTCTTGCTACTAATAATTTTGGAAATTTGAAACCATTGTAATGTTATAAACGTTTTGAATTGCGTTTTGTTATACTTATTAATTGATGCAATTTGTCATTTGATGAACCAGCTACTGACGCTATGACATGCATTAAACCCCAGTCACACTAGAGCTTACGATTACTTGCGACCACCGGCGACTTGTAAAACTGACGATCATCAGCGATTGTCTGCGACCGAAACCATTTTTGCACAGATATATTTACTTTTGCGAGTATCGTTTAAGACAAGTCATCATTGACAATCGCACGACAGGTCATAAATAAACGTACGATGGTCTCAAGATTGCCTGGGATTACTTACGACTACCCGTGACATAACATGCGATCACCTACAACTTGTCGTACGACCATCACACGATTACTAAAGACTACTTAAGATTATCAGTGACTAGTGGCAATTTGTAAAGACTGTCGTAAGATTGTCGCACTTCCGAACATCGTGCGACAGCCTTAAGACCTTATAAGATCACTAGCGACCTGTTTGATCGCAAGGAGGTTTTTGTGCAAGCTCAAAAACCTCTCTACGACTGAAATTGGTCGTGGGACCTAAAAAGATAACCTGCGACTGTCAAAGATCATTGATGACCGTCGTAAGACGTTTTAAAGATTGTCCGCGACCAGAGGTCACTGGTGATCGTGAACTGGTCTTCACTGGTCGTAAGCTCTAATGTGACTGGGGCTTTAGTTTACTTTTATCAAATACTGAAACCGTCACACACAGTCATAAAATCAAAACTGAGTCGGCTGGAAAGCACTCGAGTCTTTAAAGAATTTTAAGAAGACGCACGATTTAATGCGGAATGACAGGATTTATTTTGCAAGTCAACAAAAAAAACACATATGTGTAAAATCTATGCGTTAAATCATTCACAAACATAAACTTTACACGTCAGGACTTGCTTTGTTGCAATACATTTTTTACTTACATTATCTTCAAATGTAAATAAAATTTGTTCTTATCTCCGTATAGAAATAATTGACTGTGCAATTGACTGAAATTTAAAGAAGATTTAATATCGTTGAACCATCCAGGCTAAAATTAAATCATGCTTAAACATTAAGGGGAACTGTTTTGCATTTGGACATAACGCATTGTTGTAAGAGCTTCTTTTTTAATGTAGAAGATAGGAAACAAATAAACAAATTCATTTTTAAGAAATTGAAAACTATATTACTTTCAAAAGTTTGTATTATTTCTTTTGAGATGATTTGAATAGTGTTGTGTGGCTACAAATACTTTAATAGTCGCCTTTTAAATATTAAAGCGAGGACACACATGTGTTACTTTTATTTATTTATTTATTTTAGTTAGATTTGATAACAGGTCTGATGCAATTTATGTCTCATACATTGTATTATGCTTATGCTCAATTTGTTTTATTATTGGTCATTTGCTTTTTTCCAGGTTTATATATACGTTCCCCTATAATTTCAACAAATGCGCAGATCTTAACAGACAATCGTTTAGGTGGCAAGTATTTCGGTTCCTCTAAAGGTATGCAGTGCACAGCGCAACTTTTATAAATAGACAAAATCAGAGCTTTTTTGACACAAAATACCTTCACAATATTTAAAGACACAAAATAAAAAAATACAAATTTTTGATAATTGTTTTTCTTTTACTTTAATCAATTCTAAATATGTACGTACTTCTTCTTTAAATATTAATTATATTATTGGCAATGTTTAACTGCCATTTTAAAATGTCTTAATTACGAACATAATGCAACTTTTCTTTTATTGTGATTGTAAACTACTTTATATTTTATCTGTTACTTTATATCAAACATTAAGAATCAGATTTATATAAACATTTTGCAAGTATCTTTAGAAACGGAAATTTGTCTGATTCGATAAATGTCAAGACCTTTCATTACTGCTAAAATGGGTTTACCATTAATATATTATGCCTTTCTTCATCACAAAGACAAAGCACATATACTTATACATTCACATAATCCGGGATGTAATTTTATTGCAACGATAACGTAACATATTTAAGTCAATGAACAATCGCTTTGTTTATCTCCAAAAGAATACACTCAATAAAGGTGAAAAAAGACAGAGTCGTGAAAGGTTTCGTTTATCACTTGAGCTACATGAATGGTATCCATTTCCATTTCCGTAGGAGCTTCAATACACACAGTACAAGTTAAGTTCACCATTCATTTGATACGAAATGTATTCGGTCATGGGGCAAATGTACTTTGTACATTTCGTAAAAATGAAGATCTTTTGTTCAAAATTACTTAAAGGTTAAAGCTCTTTCGTTGCTTTCAACTGTGCATTTAATAATATGTCATATTAATTTGATTTAGTCAATAAAGCACCATTTATAGAAATTTTACCTTGTGCCCTGGCCTGTTTTTGTTTGGGGTCCTCTTAGGCTCCTTGCCTCTGGTCCTTGTTGTTTGGTCGTGTAGGGGTTGCGTTCAATGATTCAATGAACACCGCCTTTCCTTGTTGATCTTGTTTATCATATTTAACTATTGAATTAAGAATTCATATCAGTATGTCATATGAATAGACATCAAACACATTACAAATGTTTAACTTCAACAAAAAAAGAAACATTTACTTCATAAGACACAAACCCCAAAGCACATTGTTTATGTACCACATCAATATAATTGTACAGAATATATACAAATTGTTATATATCATTGGATTATTTGTTTTCTAGTTATTAACTGCATACACTCAATGAGATATCGGATGCAGTTATATATTTAGTGTAATTTCTCTCTTAAAAAGTCATACTTTAGATTGTATTGTTAATCAGTTCTAAACGTACACTTAAGCATATCAGTGTCATGCATCATTTACTAAGTATCACAAGTTTATTACATTACTTTTCACAAACTTAAATTTACTGCAGACGCTACGGAAATTCCAAACAAATTGCAATAACCTACTATTGTCAAGTTAATTATCAGTAACAAATTGAGCAGGTGATTATTGCAAACATAACTGCGTAGACTAGGAATTTTGCCTGCTTTATTTCATTATTTCCGCTGCAGAGACGTTATTAAATGTAGCAGAGGCTCTAAAGCAGATGCGTTTTTTACAAATGTAGTTTTGAACAAGCTATATAAACCAGTGAAATAATTGAATTCATAAGTGATTCTCAAATTAAAATCATAATTTGTTATCCGGGTTTTACAATGATTCATAGGACGTTTCCCCTATTTATATATCTATGGCCTTTACATCTTTACTTTATATCAGGTTCACATATATTTTGAATATATTCACAAACATATATATCTAGAACGGCTGACACTTTCACATTTTAAAAAAGTAACATAGGCAAGTTAACCAGTTTTGCTTCGGTCGAATATATTTTTAAAGATACTTCTTGTTTAAATTACGAATGATAGAACCAAACAAATTTTTCATCAAATTGACATATTCACATGGAAGCCAGACATTGTTTCGATTCAAAATCAAAATGTTTTATTCAAAAAAGAGAATTCCTTCTGAAGATAGGAACGCAATTATAAAAGTTATATACTTCATGCTATTGTACTGCTGTGTAAGACATATTAATTTTATATTTCTTTGTGAGGATATAACTTTCCAGACAAATTATGTCTCACTTTTGTTTCAACACTAGACATTTTTGCTTAGAAAAATACCGAACATATCAATACATCATGTTTAACCAATATTGATGTTCTTTTCACTGCTTATCCTAAATTGAATGATTTCAAGACCATATATTTTGTATGTAAGCTACCGATTTGCTATTAAAATACATAATTAAACGAATGAGTTTACGAGAATATTCTATAAGCCTTCAAATAATTTTTGAAATACTCGGGAATAAATGTATGCAAGCTGAATACCTTACATTATCGCCAACGATAGGTGATTTAAGTAAATTGTTCAATACTTAATAACTACAGGTCAGTTATGGCCATAAATAAAACGTCATATAAACGTTGTAAAAGAAAATAGCATTGCTTCCTTAAGCCCAGTACGTTATAAGCTATTTGCATATTTTACATGTTATGATTGGCAACATCATTCAGAGCACCAACAATACCAAAACGAACACAATCTAAAGGTACTTTCAGAAAACTACTGTTTATGTTACCACGTGGTGTTAGAATTCGGAACTACTGAGAGTATTATGAGTTATCAAATGATTCATAAGCTAATTTGTATTTAATCATCAAAAAATGTAAATACAAACTTGCAGTTACATTTGAGTTTTCATATACAATATAGATGTTGCTTTGTGTTTCACTAATTACAACTATGTGCAGTCTAAATCACTTCTACAAAGTCTTACCTGTCCTTGCCTGTCCTGTTTTTGTTTGGGGTCCGCCTGGGCTCCTTGCCACTGGTTCTTGTTGCTGGGTCATATGGGGGTCGCGTTCATTGAACGCCGCCTTTCCTTGTTGATCTTGTTTATCATATTTCATTATTTTCTAACATCAATATCGTTCATATCGGATTGCAGAAAAATGAGATTTTTAAACAATACATAAAAAATATTCCCTTGATGGCAATCACCTGTGAAGCGAAACACTTTACAATTAAATTGTGTGTTAATGCATTACCGGATTAGAAAAAGCACGTTAATGAATTGAAAAAGCAAAGTCATTCATAGAATTAATCATATTCCCATTTATAGTATCCAAATTGCATAATGTATTTAATAATAAACATGTATAATTTTTGTAGGCACATTATGCCTCAAAAGAAAAAACCTTTACTTTTCTGAAAAGGCATAATGTTTTTATAATGCTTTTAGAGAAATTTTAGATTTAGATTAATTAAAGCATTTTGTCATCAAAATAGAAAAATGTAACCAAAGTAGTATTTTGACTTCCATTATTCATTATACCAAAAAGAAACAGATAAAATAGATGTTTCCCGTAATTTGCCTTGCATACTATAAAAGTACACCAAAATTAATAAACTTTTGAGAAATGAAAACAAAAGCATTTCACAGACATAATGGGGAACTAGAAATGCTATGAGCATGTTATACTTACAATTATCAGGAAGAAATGGAAAATCTTACCAATCCTACATAGATTTCACATCTGTCGTTCAATAAATGACATAGAAAATAAGATATTCAAATTGTAGAGAGAAAAGAAAGAAGGAGATGACAGTCGACAATTTGTTTTGAAATAAAATCTAAAAATGAGCGGATATCTTACGCGCAACTATTCTCGCACATCTTACTCACCTACATGCTCAGTACTCATGTTTTGATGGCTATTTAATAAGTATTTTTTCAACAATACCAAGGACATTTAATAGTTTATCAAAAAATATATTATTTACCTACAAATAAATCATCTAGAGCTAAAATGATTAAAGTTGTGTTCCTGTTAATATGATAATATTTTAGAAGATGAAGTTAGATATGCATATGACAGACACTATATTTAGAACAAATAACTAGATAATAATAACAAGGCGTGAACGGTAACTTGCACTTTCCATTGCTGTCCATGAACAGGCTCAACTAAACCGAGTCTGCAACATTTTCAATTTTGTCGTTGTGTGCGTTCTTTTTGTAATCTGTATTTCTTTCTTTTTTATCTCTACATCAGCGTTGTTTGTGCCGTTTCTGCTGTAAAAAGTCGCCCCGCACACATTCAATCAGGGTTTTTATATTTTCAGACCTGGAAAATCGTTCAGCACGACATTTTTGTTGTGCTTGTAGTATTTTTAGTTATTTTTTCGGTTGTTTTCCATTCGGGTGGTTGCAGTATTTCCTCTTCAATACTGTATAATCACCCTCAGGATATGTTGCCTGCTTTTTATTTTTATTTTTATTTTTGACGTTTTACCTGTGATATGCAGACTTCATAACCTCTGATCCCCTTTCAAAATTCCATTTTATGTAGTTCCACCTTTAGGGCACATGGATTCATTTACTTGGTTACCATACGCCGCTTTTCATGGAATGACACTAACGTGTCACATTAAAGATTCCATGATAACCGCAGTATGAACACAATTTACCAGTTCATGTAAAATGTTGTATCCTACTTAAGCCGGTGCTAGGGGGCGTGGACAGTAACTTGTACGTCCATGAACAGGCTCAATTAAACCCGACCTGCAACATTTACAATTTTGTCGTTTTGGACTTTCCTTAAGAATTCTGTATTTCTCTTTTGTTTATCAATAATGTAATATATAATATGAATTCATATACATCAATTTTTTATACTTTAGATTTTTTCCCTGAAGACATGTTCAAGTATGTTTAATGTTTGAAATGTTTTTTCTAAGTTCGTGCAACTATGTAAAATTCTTTGTCACATATGCTGACATTGGAGTGTTCCAGATGATGTTCATCTGCAGCAGATTAATGAAATTATGTAGGTACAATTCCAAGTCTGATCTACAATGTTATCAAATGATCACCGACATAGATTGTTATAATTAATAAATATGCAAACCGCCAGCCAGCATAGCTCAATCGGTTAGAGCGCGAGACTTGTAATCTCGACATTGTGGGTTCGATTCCCAGACTGGTCAGCTAAAATTACTAATCAGTCTTTCGGATGAGACTTTAAATCGAGGTCCCGTGTATGGGTGCTTAAACACTTGGCACGCTAAAGAACCAGGATAAGCTTATGGAATCGGGGCGTCTTTTTGTATCTGTAATTGCACAATCCTTAAAAATCTAAAATGACTAATACTCTTCTTGAGGACTCGCCCATATGGGCAACCGCTGAGTTTCCACTTGTAGTCCTGCAATTGATATTAGGATATGCACCTTGCAGTTACAGTTATAATCTAATCACCTCAATAAATGTTACATTTCATATTTTGTAAGAATAGTTTTTTAAAACACGTGTAAAATAGTTAATCAAAGAGTTGATTTTAATATATAATGTTACCGACTCTGTTTTGTTACGTCTATTAATATGCGCATTTTCCAAAATGCGTAGTTTTCTTGTTTTAATAACCTTAAAATAAATGTATTTTTGTTTTAAATGTGACTGTTTAAGTGCAAATCGTACAAATACAATGTAACAACTATTGAATAACAGGTCAAAATATGCATTAAAGAAAAACATTCATTTTGTTGTTGTGTTATGTTCAAATCAGACAATTAATTGATGAAATCACGCATATTTGAAAATATCATATTACACATAGGCTTTTTTATTGTTTTTTATTTAATTATTTTTTTTAATCATATTTATTTATTTTAATTTATTTATTTATTTTTTAATTTCAATGTTAAAGTCATTAAAGATTCATGATTCAAAATACCGGTACGTTTGCTATACTAGAAATAAATAATAATTTAATAAATAATGTTGTGTCATTAAATTATTGTCTTGTGTACGATTGCAATATATTTAAAAGCGACTGATTAGGGTATCAAATATTTATTTTCAATTAAAATGATGAATGGTTCAATTTTAATGTAGTTCAAAGAATATTTAATGAATTGTTTCTTTTTAATTGTTTAAAATACCCTTAGCCTAGCAGATGATATACTGAACAACTTACCAGATTGCTTTGAAATATGAAACAGTTACTTCCCTATATTGATAGTTTACATAATATAAGTTGCAAAATGATAAACAAATCTTTGTATATCGTGCTTAGGTAAAATCAAAAAGCGTTTAAATTCTGCAAGTAATGCTTTGACATAAGCTATACATTCTTGCGAAGGTTACCCCGATTTACATGCAATATTATAATTAACGAAACAACAAATGTAAACAACAACTATATTTGTTACATGCAAATTGATAATTACATTACAAAATCAGTGATAATTGTAGAAATGATTCCTTCTTAACATTTAAATTTAAACCGATAACATGAAACTGTGCCATTGATGCTTTCTTTTACAAGAAGTATTGTAAACTATTGTCGCAAAGTGACATACGAGTAAGTCGGGCAAAAACTAAAAGTTAGTAGGCTTAAAACTGGATTTGTGTGATTCATCTGAAATCGGACGAAATGCTTTTTGCAAGAAGTATTATAGTGCTAGAATGTATTATGTAATTTCTGTTTGGAATGTTCTTTAGAGACTTTGCTTATTGACTGTGATATATTGTCTTTTGCCTTTTAATTTTGTTCTGACAGTATATAAATAACACATAGGTTTCTGGGTAACAATACATATCATCCCGAGAAAGAACAGTATTTTTACAAATGATAATGTCTTCCAGTTATAAACATACAATACGCTGTGTTTAGAAATCATAACACAAACCACCTTATGCTGTTATGAACTGTAAAATATGACCCTTTCCGGAATATTCTATCTAAACCTCCATCAAGTAAAAATGTATGACAATGTGAAAACACGATATCCTACATCTGAAAAGTGTTTTATATCTGTCTACCACATGTTTCATGTTTCACCGATTAAATTTATTGAATAATCCTTTGTTGATTGCTTTATTCGTCTGCTTGTTAAGTATTTTGAAACATGGTGAAAACATATGTTTACTTTTTTAATATTCAACCAAAATATATTGAAGACACAAAAAGCAATCTAGGTTGCAAGTTGCAATTAGATGTCATAGTCCATTTTATTCTTTAGACAATAAACTACAGGACCAGATTTTTGTTGTTAAAAAGTAAAATAAAACGGGAAAATAGTGTCGATTTTTCTTTTTACTAATAATGATAAACGAATGTTAATCGGTTAATTAAGGTCGTTATTGCTTTCTTTATCTACGTAAACAGGATTGATTTCAACGAACTGCTGAACCAAAGAGAATAATTATGACGACCTGTTAGGCATGTCAATAAAATGAAAACGTAATTGCTTCTCAGTTTTGTTAAATTTGTTGTATGAATCTTTATTTGTAATGAAATGAATCAGCTTTTGACATGGAATTCATGAATTGATTTATCTTATATTTTGATAGCCGGTCATTATCCTTATATTGTTCATAATTGAGCCGTGTCACGACAAAACCAACGTAATAGGTTTGCGAACAGCATGGATCCAGACCAGCCTGCGCAGCAGCGCAGTCTGATCAGGATCCATGCTGTTCGCTATCAGTTTCTCTACTTGTTAAAGGGTTGGTAAGCGAACAGCATGGATCCTGATCAGACTGCGCGGATGCGCAGGCTGGTCTGGATCCATGCTGGTCGCTAACCCATTATGTTGGTTTTGTCATGACACGGCTGATATAAAACAACTTTATTCGTTACGACTGAAACTGGATTATGCGCATTATGAAATAGAAAGAAAACGTGTTTTAGCAACGTTGGATTTGGAAGATATTCCATGATACCAAAACTTTGATTATATAAAGAATAATCTAAGGCTTTCCCTTTTGATCGAGTAAATATTTGTAATATACTGATTCATTTCATATAATTGGTCTTTCATAAGCAAGTATCTAAATGCGGGATACAAAGTCTCCATGTCATTTAAAATAAATCTCTAACATGACAAGTGGTTTGTTGTCGAATATATTCACCAACATACTAATTTTCGAAAATGAAAAATGCATCATCCTTATGACAGAATATGTCTTTATTAGATAATGTCAAAACTAATTACCCAGGAATTATTGCACTCCCAAGTGTTATTTGATATTAAAGTAACATTATCTCATATGCTCATTAAACACAATTGTTTGTCTGATCACTTTCAAACATGTAAAATGGAGATTTTGCTAATATGATAGTGCATGTTCGCAAATTAAACCTTCTTCCATATACTACCAAGACCGATTCTTTTAATGTGTAGATAACCATATTTTTGCTGATAATGTGCATTCTTAGACTTCTTTACATTATCCACTCTAAAGCAATATTGCTAATCATAGTCAAGGTGATTTGAAAACGTGTTCATGTCATTCTGCATATTTTCATTTCATGTTCATAGTGTTTGGTTTAAATAATAACTTTTATTTTTGAACTATGTCCGTCTCTTACAATTACATTAAAGTGCGGTAATGTACATTTTTAACATTCTGTGATAATTTATTTTGTAACTTATATCTATGTATTTTGTTGAGGCTTCAATAAAGATATACTACATAGTGTCACAGATTTCTTTCTCTTGTTAGACTTAAAATTATGCTTTTTATTATACTGTTTCAAATGCATCACGATCTTGACATTTAATATTATTTTAGATAGATTGTTGAAAGCTATTATCATTGTAGGACAAAAATAAAGTTATAACTAGATTATCTATTGTCAATACTCAACATGCAATTTATTTATATATAAACAATTAAAGGTCTGTTTCGTATTACTTACTCATGAAACCTATAAAAAAAGGACGATTCCGTAAGTAATGCACAAGAATGTCATCAAAAAATCTATACATCCGTTTGCATTATAATTTTTTGATACTTATTCCACCTGCTAAAATTGTTCATTAAAAATGCACAATGCCAGCAAAATAATTGTAATAATTTATGTTGTACATTTGCAATTTTTTAAAATCATATATAAATAATTACTATAGGATATATAATCGAGTTGTGTTTTCTTGCATAGTTCATCATCATCATCGGATACATTTATTTAAAGTTAAGTTGAATTTTGGTAGGTTTTAAAGTATAGTTACATTGTCAATCCTCTTTAACATGTACATGTGTTTTCAAAATCCTATGCAAATATATTATTGGTCATCATATCTTTTAATTTCCACTGGGCTAATTCAACATCAGAATTTGTTGAACCATATTTTTGTACTGTATGATGCAATGTTAATCTTCAAATACCGAACTTTTCTATCAACATCTAATAATATAAATTAAAGATTCTACACCAAAATTATATTTAAGATCACAATAGTAACTATTTTCTAAAGCATCCTCTTAACAGGCACCTGTTAAATGTATTAAAAACTCGCGGCGAAGTTAGATCAATTCTAAACAAATTACAAATTCTTGTTTTGTAAAACTAAATCAACATTTGAACTTTAGAAACAAATCATTTGCCGACATTTTCATTATACCACATTATTATTATCAACAACATTTCATTTCCTTTCTGGTTTCGTCTAAATTATTAATTCACTCAACATCACAAGCAATTCTACTATTCATAAACAACTGATGATATTTCTACCAACTTACTTCTTTTCTTAAAAAAGTTTCAACATCTGCAAAATTCTGGTCTATTTCATAAATACTGGCATACTGGGAAAGCCGGATACGAACGATTCAAGTATTACGGACAACTATCGCACTTCAAAGAATTTATACAATTTCTGTGGAAATTGTGAAACAATTTCTCTGTTCTTAATAATTTGATTGAAACATTACAAAAAAGTTTCCACTAAAATATAATTCTATGACTATTACAACAATTGTTCAGAACATATACAACCGACTATTTTAAGTTCTTCATGTTCTTACCTTGAAGATCTAAAATCGTGCAAAATAATGTCTCGTCATAGCTCATAATGATAATATGACACTTATTGTCTTTATTTGTATAATCAAATATATGTTGTCTCAAACTAAAAACCCAATGACATCGTTATACACTCTCATATCGCACAACATATTTCAAAATGTGGACATGTGTAAACAGTATAAATGTTGAATTATGTACTTCTTAGTTCTGTTTATATATTATTCTAGCCTATCAAACGCTGCTTAATATTCTTATTAGTTGTTATGAAACTAATTATGTATATTTGATTGTTTTCAAACCTGAAATTTTCATTTAGAAATGATAGTGCAAAACTTCTGGCCTGTGAACAATGGGATTTGCAATTTGAATCAGATACAATCGGTCTATGTGCCCTTGGGTAGTGAAACTTTAAGTGTATGATGCGAAAATTATTGTTTGAATTTAAAAAAAAGTATATTTCAAAAATGCTTGTATGAAATAAATATGGTAACTTTTTGCCTAAAAAGCGAATGGCGCATGCACAAAATCATTGCTAAACGGATAAAACCCTTCTTCAAATAGCAACATAATATTTTGTACCGGAAAATTGTATTCTGTTTGCGTACATTATTCATGTGTATCAAATAACAGAGACATTTTATGTTACAATTTTTTTCGGGAATCAACATATAATAATGGCACGAATATAATTGTACTGTTGATAACTTTTATTAAAATATTCCGTAAGATATAGAATTATACCATTGAAACAAAATTTCTAACAATCGGTGTAATACTGTAGTGCCTTTCTTTTTCTGTATTTGATGTTTGTATTCGGGAACGGCCTGCCTTACTATATATAATAGACCTAGTATGTATAAATTATTAGAATTATCAAATAGTGATAATAAGATGAGTTTACGTGCTTGTTGTATACGAGAAGCACTGGCTATGAGAATATCAGTTACACATCGTTGAATTCACGGTTAATCTTCTGTGTAACATAGCCTAGTTAAATAAGTATTGATTGCATAATGTCTACCTTTAAATATACATAACATTTTGCTTTGCTAATATTTTGATATGATTTGTGTTAACAGAATTATAAATTAAGCAATACAAACATATGCTTTGCTAACATTTGACTATGATATAAGTATGTAATGAGATTTATATTTAAATATAAATGATTGATTGTATTGTGTAAGACGATGTATTTTGTACAATTCTGAAAATAAAGTTTATGTTCTGTTCTGTTCTATATAATAACTATAGAAATACAGTCCTTAAAAATCTTAATGAAAATGAAACATAAAAATATAATCACCCACCTTTGCTTTGAGAACCTTTTCATGATATGCTTGTCTTTATTTCTTGTTGCATTAATCGATGTTTTATATGGTGACTCGAATTATTGGATGATATCAGATAATTTACCATATGATTATTTACTTATTTGCTTTAAAAGAAATCATTTCATAACTTGTTGATGAATAAGTTATAACAAAGATAGGAATATGCAATTTATAAATTACATGAAAATCAGTTGCAATTAAGCAGAAGAATTGATATTTGTTTAAATTAGTACGGACGTTATGGTAATTCCAAACTATGTACAGTACTCTACTATTGTCAAGTTAATTAACAGTAACAAATTGAGCAGGTGATTATTGCCAACATAACTGAGTAGACTAGGAATTCGACCTTCTTTATTTCATTATTTCCTCAGCAGATCTAACAAAAGCTGTTAGGAAGATGCATTTATTACAACAATAGTGGTTAACAAGTTATATTAATCCATTGAAACATTAAAGTTATTGATTGACTCTTAATATACCAGCATGACTTGTTGTACAATTTAACAGTGACTCTTACTCTCAGAATATTTTCCCATTCCATATATTAAAAAGTAAACATTACAATGTTCTTTTGATGTATATTTTGAATTTACACAACTTAACACAGATGCCTCTAGAATAGCTGACACAGTTTCAATCGGTTAACATGCTTCTTTGATGAAACCTAAATGATCTGCCCATCATGACACAATGAAAATTTATAGTTTTAATCACAAGCGAAACAATATAGTATTGAAACTTAGCGAAAAGGGTACATTCATTTTGACATGAACAAGACTAGTGAAGTTTGTTGGGCAATCCTTTTGTTTTTAGATATCATTTACGTTCTGTTTTGTAACGCTATTTTCAAACAATAACAGGAATGACTGTGGGTACTAACTGTGAAGCCCTGCCGCCGATTTGTTTAAATTTGTATTGCTATGAATGAGACTTTTGGACATTCTTTAGGGATACTGTTTTACTTTTAGTCTCTTTCTAGATAGACTAAAATATGTTGATGAAATTTATAGTTTAGATAATCTTATTTACTTTACTAGACCAATTTTTCTACCTAATTATGTTTTTTAAGCCACAACATCACATTTAAACAGTACTTTTCAGTCATTTTTGATTGCTATACAGTTTAGTTTCCGACTTCTTTCATATTTTCGCATCTTTATTCTTTCAAGACTATTTATATTCCTGATCTGTCATTTTGTGATAAAGTACAAAAGTCGACACATAATAAATAAAGATACATTAAAGGAAAAGAATTTTATAAGACTTACGTTTTCCGTTCAAATACTTTTCTTGAATATAAAATTGTATGATGTGTATAGCCAATGTATACATGTATATATTCGAGAAATAAAAAATGTGTACTCGTATATCATAAAGAACTTCATCTGAGTGTTTGTACGACATCATCTTTTGAATCTTTGTATTTCAGACAATAAAAAATGAATTCACATAAAAATCTATGACAAAAGAGGTAGAGGCCTAGATCAAAAGACCATTTGCAATATATAACTTGTTATCTCTATTTAAATGTCTGTGACATTCGGCTTACTAGAACTATTAGTCAAAAAGTCTTATAGCAGTGACCCCTTGCACGTTTTTGCACATGCCTCCACTGCAATTTAGATCATTTAGCATATCATTGGTGAAATACCTTCAGGTGTATCATAAACGTTTAATTATTTATATATCTTATTTTATCAATTAACGATTATTAACTTTAAGAATATTATATTAAATTGAAAACAAATTACATAGAGAACTTTTTGGGTCTTGTTACCTGTCAACATTTTGGTATATACTGTTTATCATAATTATTTTGAACTTATATTGAACTTCTGTTACTTGAATAATTTATTTTATCGATATTTCATCATAAAACAACATTTATTCGAATGTTCAAAATATTTATTTAAGTATAATAAATAAGTTATTTTTCATTAACCCGCTCTATTGACCATCACTCGATGATGATTTTGACGTATATTTTCATCTATCAAATATTTCGTTACGTCTGACATTTGTTACAATTTCTATCACTTGAAAATGTTTGATGTTTCTTTTTCTAGTGATATAATTAAGCACTTGTACATTAAATGTTTTAGGTATTGTATGAATGACTGAATGATGTGACTGCGTTTGTTTCAACTTATCAATTCAAAATGACAATATTCCATTTTATGTAGTCTACACAATTCTTCTAAACTTTATAAGACGTCTTCAGTAAACTTCTTAGACTTTATGTACCTGACGCACGCGGATATTAGGCACTACTGCAGTAGACATATACATTTTAAGAAAACTGTGAACAGTTATAAATCATTCACTGAATTTCGTTTGTCTCATTGAATTTTACTCGACATTGTATTGATCTATTGTTTACAGAAGTCACTGAGTGAATTAACTGTATCATTCTTAATAATTCCTATTAGTTATTACATACGCCACTTATATTCCTTAGTGAAAACAATGTATCTAGATCTTATGTAAAATAAGTAAAAGGATTGTGAATATTACAGGCTCATTATGCCTCAGAAACAAAACATTTTCCCTTCTATAGGAAAGGCAAATATGAGTTTTTAATATAACATTTGAATAATGGTTTTCGTACATGTAAGATGCTTATCATCTGCTGAAAATATCACTGAATGTGGCATTATTTGACATTCAAGTAGAAAAATGTAAACTTTCAAAAAAATATAAAATCACTATACCTGTACTAACTGCTAAAGGATAACATAATCAAATACGTTTAAGCTACTGAATAACTTGGAGAAATGTAATAGGACACTGAGAATAAAAGCTTTTAAAATTAACGTAATTTTGAAGGAATAATGGACCTGTAAGACTACATTTTATACCCGTGCTGGATGTATTTAAATATCATCAATAATCTATAATATACATGTTGGTATTTCCTCCTTTTATAAAAAGCAGAACATGCAGACCCACAGTTTACTAAGAGCGTAGCTAGCCAAAATGAATTTTGTTATGCAAGTTCTTTGACTTCTATATTTTTGCTAAAAAATACGGATAATATTGAACATACAGGAAAATAAAAGTAATTATTTCAGATATTATAATAAATAAAGTAACATGTTTATGTTTAACTGAAAAGTAGCTTCTGCAATGTAAATTGGACATGATACAAGCTTTCTAAATAATCAAAAGCATCAGAACATTGCTATAAACTGCGAATAGTTTTTTTTATCTAGCATAAGTGATTATCCGGTAAAATAACATATATTGCCAAAATTATCCCTGTTGAAAAGAATGCCAAAAATACAACTGCGTCGTATCATATTTTATTTTCAACTGCGTCGTATCATTTCGTATTAATTATTATTTTCTCGGAAAATAAACATTTCTTTTTAATGAAATTTTAGTACATGATGCAAAATTAAATTTTGAAGTTTATGGTGAATCCTGAAATGAGTATATAATTAGTTTGAAAGAAAAAACGATAGATAAAGCAATATGAACTGCGTCGTATCCTCAAAATTTCATAAAACTTCTGCTCCGCTTCGAGTTGCAAGTTCGCTATAACTTTTGTTTTACAAAATAGTTTTACAAACAACATATACCGAACGAAGCGGAAAATAGTGGAGCGTGTTAATACATATATTTGGTTTTCAGCCATTTCCAACAAAAAGAGTTATAAACAAAAACATACCTTTTTCGTTCCAAGATGGCGGCGTTTGTTTACATTTTGTAGAATACGACGAAGTTTTGATTTCGATCCCTGTCTCTACATCAGCGTTGTTTGTGCCGTTTCGAGGCTGTAAAAAGTCGCCCCGCACACATTCAATCAGGGTTTTTTATATTTTCAGTCCTGGAAAATCGTTCAGCACGACATTTTTGTTGTGCTTGTAGTATTTTTAGTTATTTTTTCGGTTGTTTTCCATTTGGGTGGTTGCAGTATTTCCTCTTCAATACTGTATAATCACCCTCAGGATATGTTGCCTGCTTTTTATTTTAATTTTAATTTTTGACGTTTTACCTGTGATATGCAGACTTCATAATCTCTGATCCCCTTTCAAAATTCCATTTTATGTAGTTCCACCTTTAGGGCACACGGATTTTTTTACTTGGTTACCATACGCCGCTTTTTTATGGAATGACACTAACGTGTCACATTAAAGAATCCATGATAACCGCAGTATGAACACAATTTTACCAGTTCATGTAAAATGTTGTATCCTGCTTAAGCCGGTGCTAGGGGGCGTGGACAGTAAATTGTACGTCCATGAACAGGCTCAATTAAACCCGACCTGCAACATTTACAATTTTGTCGTCTTAGGAATTCTGTATTTCTCTTTTGTTTATCAATAATGTTATATATAATATGAATTCATATACATCAATTTTTTATACTTTAGATTTTATGCCTGAAGACATGTTCAAAGTATGTTTAATGTTGCAAATTGTTTTTTCTAAGCTCGTGCATCTATGTAAAATTCTTTGTCACTTTTGTTATACAACATATGCTGACATTGGAGTGTTCCAGAGATGTTCATCTGCAGCAGATTAATGAAATTAGGCAGGCACAATTCCAAGTCTGATCTACAATGTTATCAAATGATCACTGGCATAGATTGTTATAATTAATAAATATGCAAACCGCCAGCCAGCATAGCTCAATCGGTTAGAGCGCGAGACTTGTAATCTCGACATTGTGGGTTCGATTCCCGGACTGGTCAGCTAAAATTACTAATCAGACTTTAAATCGAGGTCCCGTGTATGGGTGCTTAAACACTTGGCACGCTAAAGAACCAGGAGAAGCTTATGTAATCGGGGTGTCTTTCTGTATCTGTAATTGCACAATCCTTAAAAATCTAAAATGACTAATACTCTTCTGGACGACTCCCCAATATGGGCAACCGCTGAGTTTCCACTCGTAGTCCTGCAATTGATATTAGGATATGCACCTTGCAGTTACAGTTATAATCTAATCACTTCAATTAATGTTACATTTCATATTTTGTAAGAATAGTTTTTTAAAACACGTGTAAAATAGTTAATCAAAGAGTTGATTTTAATATATAATGTTACCGACTCTGTTTTGTTACGTCTATTAATATGCGCATTTTCCAAAATGCGTAGTTTTCTTGTTTTAATAACCTTAAAATAAATGTATTTTTGTTTTAAATGTGACTGTTTAAGTGCAAATCGTACAAATAACAACTATTGAATAACAGCTACTGATGCAACAGGTCAAAATATGCATTAAAGAAAAACATTCATTTTGTTGTTGTGTTATATTCAAATCAGACAATTAATTGATGAAATCACGCATGTTTGAAAATATCATATTACACATAGGCTTTTTTATTGTTTTTTATTTAATTAATTTTTTTAATCATATTTTTTTTTTATTTATTTATTTATTTTTTAATTTCAATGTTAAAGTTATTAAAGATTCATGATTCAAAATACCGGTAGGTTTGATATACATGTACTAGTAATAAATCATAATTTTATAAATAATGTTGTGTCATAAAATTATTGTCTTGTATACGATTGCAATATATTTAAAAGCGACTGTTTAGGGTATCAAATTTTAATTTCCAATTAAAATGATAAATGGTTAAATTTTAATGTAGTTCAAAGAATATTTTATGAATTGTTTCTTTTTTATTGTTTATAACACGCTTAGCCTAGCAGATGATATATTGAACAACTTATCAAATTGCTTTGAAATATGAAACAGTTACTTCCCTATATTGATATTTTACTTCATATAGGTTGCAACATGATAAACAAATCTTTGTATATCGTGCTAAAGTAAAATCAAAAATCGTTTAAACTTTGCAAGTAATGCTTTGACATTAGTTTACTTACATTCTTGCGAAGGTTACCCCGATTTACATGCAATATTATAATTATCGAAACAGCAAATGTAAACAACAACTATATTTGTTACATGCAAATTGATAATTACATTACAAAGTCAGTGATAATTGTAGAAATGATTCCTTCTTCACATTTCAATTTAAACCGATAACATGAAACTGTGCCATTCATGCTTTCTTTTACAAGAAGTATTGTATACTATTGTCGCAAAGTGACATTCGAGTACGTCGGGCAAAAACTGAAAGTTAGTAGGCTTAAATCTGGATTTGTGTGAAATATGTTTGCAGTCTTCATTGGTTTGAAAAAGCACATTAAATTGTCATTGTCAACAAAATTGACAATGACTTCAATTGAAAGTATTAGTACTTCTGCAGTTAAGTAATTCGGTGAATCCTACGTGGTTGATCGAGTGTATTTAATTTTATCAATGCAAGATTTTTTTTTGTATGTACTTATCAGACTTCATATTTATTTCTTATTTTAATTTTAAGTCTATATTACTTGGGAAAAATGCTTTAATTTCTTATAATTGTAAGAATTATTATTTTTACAAATTATTTTTTTTTACTTCAAGAACATTCAAATTATGTTTTAAAATTGTAAACGTTTTCGCAGACCAAACTTATAGAACTACTTTCTATAAAAAAAAACTTAATTACTAATAAAGACTACATATTTTTGATACAAACTTAGAGTATGCCTTTTCTGAAATTGGACGAAATGTTTTGTTTTTTTGCAAGAAGTATTACAGTGCTAGAAAATATTATGTAATTTCTGTTTGGCATGTTCTTTAGAAGCTTTGCTTAGTGACTTGAATATATTGTCTATTGCCGTTTAATTTTGTTTTGACAGTATATAAATAACACATAGGTTTCTGGGTAACAACAACATATCATCCCAAGGAAAAACAGTATTTTTACAAATGATAATAAACATACAATAAGCTGTGTTTAGAAATCAAAACACAAACCCGCTTATACGGTTATAAACTGTGAAATATGACCCTTTCCGGACTATTCTATCTAAACGTCCATCAAGAGAAAGTGTATGACAATGTGAAAAAAACGATATCCTACATCTGTAAAGTGTTTTATATCTGTCCACCACATGTTTCATGTTTCACTGAGTAAATTTTTAAAATAATCATATGTTGCATGCTTCATTGTCTGCTTGTTTAATATTTTGCCACATGGATATCCACATGATGAAAACGTATGTTTACTTTTTAATATTCAACCAAAAGGTATTGAAGACGCAAAAAGCAATCTAGGTTGCAAGTTGCAAACAGCTAAATTTTTAAGATGTCACTCTGGTAATGACCCTTCGTAGTGAACTTCGAAAGATTATAGGCTGAAACGAGGAAAAAATGACGTCCATTTTTATTCTTTAGGCTTTTAACCACAGGGCCAGATTTTTACTGTTAAAAGGTACTATTGCCTATGTTACAGTATACGAAGTACACTTGCATTAACTTTGAGAATAACGTCCATTTTCCTATGGGAAATTAACATTTCAAAATAGTGGGGGTAATGATAACAACCAAAGAGAATAATTATGACGAACTGTTTGGCATGTCATTAAAATGAAAACTCTAGATCTAATTTTTGTTAAATATTTTGTAATGAATCTTTATTTGTAATGAATCAGCTTTTGACATGGAATTCATGAATTGATTTATCTTATATTTTAATAGCCGGTCATTATCCTTATATTGTTCATATACGAGAAAAAAAATATTCGTTACGACTGAAGCTGGATTATGCGCATCATGAATATAGAAAGATTACGTGTTTTATCCAACGTTGGATTTGGAAGATATTCCATGATACCAAAAACTTTGATTAAATTGGAGTAAATATTTGTAAATATCATTGGTCTTTCATAAGCAAGTATCTAAATGTGGGATACAAAGTCTCCATGTCATTCAAAATAAATCTCTGACATGACAAGTGGTTTTCTGCCGAACATATTCACCAATATATTTATTTTTGAAAATGTCAAATGCATCATCCTTATGATAGAATATGTCCTCATTAGATTATGTCAAAACTTATTACCCAGGACTTATTTCACTTCCAAATGTTAATTGATATTAAAGTAACATTATCTCATATGCTTATTAAACACAATTGTTGTCTGATCACTTTCAAACATGTAAAATGGACATTTTGCTAATTTCTAACTCAGAAATGATAACTGCAAGTGCACAAAAACTTCTTCCATATACTACCAAGACCGATTCTTTTAATGTGTAGATAACCATAGTTTTGCTGATAATGTGCATTCTTATACGTCTTTACTTTATCCACTCTAAAGCAATATTGCTAATCATAGTCAAGGTGATTTGAAAACGTGTTCATGTCATTCTTTTCATTTCATTTCATGTTCATAGTGTTTGGTTTAAATAATAACTCTTTTTTTTAACTATGTCCGTCTCTAACAATTACATTAAAGTGCGGTAATGTACATTTTTAACATTCTGTGGTAATTTATTTTGTTACTTATATCTATGTATTTTGTTGAGACTTCAATAAAGATATACTACATAGTGTCAGTGATTTCTTTCTCTTGTTACACTTAAAATTATGCTTTTTATTATACTGTTTCAAATGCATCACGATCTTGACATTAATATTATTTTAGATATATTGTTTAAAGTTATTCTCATTGTAGGACAAAAATAAAGTTATAACTAGATTATTTATTGTCAATACTCAACATGCAATTTATTTATATATAAACAATTAAAGGTCTGTTTCGTATTACTTACTCATAAAACCTTTTAAAAAGTTAGGACGATTCCATAAGTAATGCACAAGAATGTCATCAAAAAATCTATACATCCGTTTGCATTATAATTTTTGATACTTATTCCAACTGATAAAATTGTTCATTAAAAATGCACAATGCCAATTGTAATAATTTATGTTGTACATTTGCAATATTTTAAAATCATATATAAATAATTACTATAGGATATATAATCGAGTTGTGTTTTCTTGCATAGTTCATCATCATCATCGGATACAATTATTTAAAGTTAAGTTGAATTTTGGTAGGTTTAAAAGTAAAATTACATTATCAATTCTCTTTAACATGTAAATGTGTTTTCAAAATCCTATGCAAATATATTATTGGTCATCATATTTTTTAATTTCCACTGGGCTAATTTAACATCAGAATTTGTTGAACCATATTTTTGTACAGTATGATGCAATGTTAATCTTCAAATACCGAACTTTTCTATCAACATCTAATAATATAAATTAAAGATTCTACAGCAAAATTATATTAATTTTAAGATCACAATAGTAACTATTTTCTAAAGCATCCTCTTAACAGGCACCTGTTCAATGTATTAAAAGCTCGCGGTGAAGTTAGATCAATTCTAAACAAATTACAAATCCTTGTTTTGTAAATCTAAATCAACATTTGAACTTTAGAAATAATCATTTGCCGACATTTTAATTATACCACATTATCATTATCAACAACATTTCATTTCCTTTCTCGTTTCGTCTAAATTATCAATTCACTCAACATCACAAGCAATTCTACTATTCATAAACAACTGATGATATTTCTACCAACTTACTTCTTTTCTTAAAATAGTTTCAACATCTGCAAAATTCTGGTCTATTTCATAAATACTGGCATACAGTGAAAGCCGGGTACGAACGATTCAAGTACTACGGACAACTATTGCACTTCAAAGAATTTATACAATTTCTGTGGAAATTGTGAAACAATTTCTCTGTTCTTAATAATGTGATTGAAACATTACAAAAATGTTTCCACTAAGATATAATTCTATGACTACTACAACAATTGTTCAGAACATATACAACAGACTATTTAAAGTTCTTTATGTTCTTACCTTGAAGATCATCTAAAATCGTCCAAAATAATGTCTCGTCATTAATCATAATGATAATATGACACTTATTGTCTATATTTTGATAATCAAATATATGTTGTCTCAAACAAAAACCCAATGACATCGTTATACACTGTCATATTTAACATACATATTTCAAAATAATAAGACTGCGGACATGTGTAAACAGTATAAATGTTGAATTATGTACTGCTTAGTTCTGTTTTTATATTATTCTAGTCTATCAAACACTCCTACATATTCTTAAAAATTGTTATAAAACTAATTACATTTGTATATGTATTTGATTGTTTTCAAACCTGAAATTTTCATTTAGAAATAATAATGCATCTCGTGTGCAAGACTTAAGATGTAATTGGGCCTGTGAACAATGGGATTTGCAAATTGAATCAGATACAATGGGTCTATGTGCCTTTGAGTTGTAGTTAAACTTAATGTGTATAAAGCTATATATCTGATGCAAAAATTATTGTTTAAATTTTAAAAAAGTATACTTTTAAAATGCTTGTATGAAATGAATATAGTAATTGATTGCCTAAAAAGCGAATGGCACATGCACAAAATCATTGCTAAACGGATAAAATCCTACTTCAAATAGCAAATAATATTTTGTTCCGGAAAATCTTATTCTGTTTACGTACATAATTCATGTGTATCAAATAATTCTATGTTAGACATTCTATGTTACAATTTTTCGGGAATCAACATATAATAATGGAACGAATATAATTGTACTGTTGATAAATTTTATTAAAATAGTCCGTTAAGATATAGATTTATACCCTTTAAACAAAATTACTAACAATCGGTGTTATACGGTAGTATCCTTCTTTTTCTGTATTTGATGTTTGTATTCGGGAACGGCCTGTCTTACTATAATAACTATAGAAACGAATACAGAACTTAAAAATCTTAATGAAAAGTAAACCTAAAAACATAATCACCCACCTTTGCTTTGAGAAATTTTCCATGATATGTTTGTGCAGTAATCGATATTTTATATGGTGATATATTGTTTTATAACCCCTCATTGTTTGTAATGTAATTTCCCATAGGCCACTGGGAAAGCAAATGAACCACGTTAGAAAGAAATTTGTACTGTTACAGGGTAACAGTACTTTTTAACAGTACAATTATTTTTTGCTGATGTTGTTAATATTGTAATTGTGTGTTGGTTTTTAGTGCCTCTTTAATGTTGCAACCAGATCCAAACCATTATTATATACGTATCCGATGAATAAACAAATACTCAAGATTGAGATTTCATGATGATTGTATATGGACATTGTAATCAAATACAATTACATATTTAGCTGTTGGACTCGAATTATTGGATGTTATTACCCCTCACTTTTTTCGTAATGCTAATTTCCCATAGGCCTCTGGGAGTTATTCTTACTGTTAATGCAAGTGTACCACGTGACTACGAATTTTGTACTGTTACATAGGTAACAGTATTTCTTACAGTATAAAATCTGGTCACGTGGTCTATTTTCTAAATAAAATGAAATAAAATGGCCGCCATTTTTTTGGCTTGCAGCCACGGCTGCAAGCCATTTGTTTTGAATAACTTGTTCCGGTAAGGTGGTTTCCTGTTTCCTATTGTTAGTGCATGATTGAACGGGAAACCAGCTGCAATCGTGCCAATCGCAACTTTTCGGCCTTTTCCGTCACTCTTCGGATTAATTATAATAGCCGATGTAGTTCCGATTGCAATCGTGACAATTCGGGCGATTCCGTCATACTGCGGAATCAGACGAAGTAATATTACGGAAATCTAAGCTATTTTAGTTACTTCGGTAATCCCAGTTTGTTTATATAAATAGGATTTCTATTTTTACTTGATTTCTCGGTTTAAATCGTAATAAATTATAAACGAAATTGTTCCGTTTCAATTGTTTTTCAGGACGCAAAAGTTAGTTTCTTTTATAATTGTTTTTTGTCTGTATTAGTTTCATACAATAGAGAATGGTGACTGTAGTAGTATTCCGTCTTCAAAGGGTGGTCCTGCTTCATGATCGAGTTATATTTAGATCTACTGAACGCAATTCAACTTCTTGTTGAGGTAATCTCAAAATAGCCCATGCATAGCATTAACCTTGCCACGTGCTGATCTACAGATAGCGCATCGTATTTGTGATCGTGTAACATAGTTGATACATGCTTATTAATTGGTACCACGTAACGAAGTATTTTAGTGCATTTACTTGTCTATAAAGCAAACGAATGATTTCTCTGCGAAAAAGGGGAAATGAAATGTGCACACTTGTTTCCCTTCACTCAGTATGATAGATAGATCTCCACGTTAGTATTTTTACGATTGATCATTTTCTTTATTAGTTTTATACAATAGAGAATAGATTTCAAATCGTTTTGACAAAAAATATTCGTTTCCCCCCCCCCCAAAAAAAAACAACTAAATAAACCCTTTATACGGAAGAGCATTAGTGCCAGGTGTATGTTTTTTATTAACTCGAAATTTCGAGTTAGTAACTCGAAATTTCGACTTACTTATCTCGAAATTTCGAGTTAGTAACTCGAAATTTCGACTTACTTATCTCGAAATTTCGACTTAGTAACTCGAAATTTCGAGTTAATAAAAAACATACACCTGGCACTAATGCTATTCCGTACCTTTATGATAAACAAATACCGTAATTCAAAAAAAATGTGATAATAAATTGAAACCAAAAAAAAAACAATTTTAAAGGGTAGGCACAACTGTGCAAGCCTTTCCTTTTAAAAGGAAACTTTATTTTTCTCGATTCATTCTTATTTTTGACGATAGGGCATCGCCGAAGTAACTATTACTCTGATGAAATTTAGTTCTTTGCAACCTGGAGTCCCTTTCGCGTATTAAATATCTTTTTGTTGAATAGTCAACAGGAAACATCCGTTTTCAACGGAAGTAATTGTAATGTTAATAATTTTGTGTCAAACTGGAACAAGCAGACAATTAAGCATGCAACAAAGGATAATTTAACAATTTTAACCAGTGAAACGTTACAGATAGAGTTTGTGGACATACATCTGTAGGATATCATCGTTATTTTCTAAATGCACTTTGTCAAAAACCATGCGAAGAATATTCTGGATGCAGAAGGATCAGATTTTATTATATAATATCAGATGTTTTACCATATGATTATTTACTTATTTGCTTTAAGATATAATCATTTCATAGCTTGTTGATGAATAAGTTATAACAAAGATAGGAATATGCAATTTATAAATTACATGAAAGTTAGTTGCAATTAAGCAGAAGAATTGATTTTTGTTGAAATTAATGCGGACGTTATGGTAATTCCAAACTATGTACAGTACTCTACTATTGTCAAGTAAATTAACAGTAACAAATTGAACGGATGATTATTGCCAACATAACTGCGTAGACTAGGAATTCGGCCTGCTTTATTTCATTATTTCCGTTGCAGATCTAAAAAAGCTGTAAGGAAGATGCATTTTGTACAACAATAGTGTTTAACAAGTTATATTAATTCATTGAAACAATAAAGTTATTGATTGACTCTTAATATACCAGCATGACTTGTTCTACCATTTAACAGTGACTCTTACTCTCAGAATATTTTTCCTTTTCCATATATATTAAAAAGGTAAATATTACAATGTTCTTTTGGTGTATATTATGAATTTACACAACTTCACACAGACGTCTCTAGTACAGCTGACACAGTTTATATTGGTTAACATGCTTCTTTGATAAAATCTGTCAATCATGACACAATGAAAATTTGTAAATTTCATCATAAGCGAAACAATATAGTATTGAACCTTAGCGAAAAGGGTACATTCATTTTTGCATGAGCATGACTAGAGAAGTTTGTTGGGCAATCCTTTTCCTGTAAGATATCATTTACGTCCGGATTTGTAACACTATTTTCAAACAGTTAACAGGAATGACTGTGGGTACTAATTGTGCAGCCCTGGCCGCCGATTTGTTTAAATTTGTATTGATATGAAAGAGACTTTTGGGCATTCTTTAAGGATACTGTTTTTCTTTTAGTCTCTTTCTAGATAGACAAAAAGATGTTATAGTAGCTTTTGATAGTACTTTCAGATATCTTGATGAAATTTATAGTTAAGATAATACTATTTACTTTACTAGACCAATTTTGGTACCTAATTATGTTTTTGTAAGCTACATCATCACATTTAAACAGTACTTGTCAGTCATTTTTTATTGCTATACAGTTTAGTTTCCGACTTCTTTCATATTTTCGCATCTTAATATTTCAAGACTATTTATATTCCTGATCTGTCAATTTTGTCATATAGTACAAAAGTCGACACATTATAAATAATAATACATTAAAGAAGAAAAATTTTATAAGACTAAATGCAGGCTTCATAACCTTTATATATGCAGGCTTCATAACCTCAGATCCTCTTTCAAAATTCCATTTATCTCATTCCGCCCATTGTTTTTTCGTTTAGGGCACACGCTTTCTTTCATTTGGGGACCATACACTGCTTTTCATTGTCACATTGAAGGTTCCATGATAACCACCGTATGAAAACATCTGCGGATGTTTCTAAATTCAAAATTTTACCATTTCATGTTTAAGCCAGTGCTAGGGGGCGTGGACGGTAGTTTGCACTTTACAGTACCGTCCATGAACAGGTTCAATCACACCGAGCCTGCAACATTTTCAATTTTGTCGTTTTGGGCTTTCTTTAGGGATTCTTATTTTCTCTATTTTAGTTTTCCGTTCTAATCCTTTTCTTGAATATAGAAATATATGTGTATAGCCAATGTATAAATGTATATATTCGAGAAATAAAAATGTGTATTCGTATATCATAAAGAACTTCATCTCAGTGTTTTTACGACATCATCTTTTGAATCTTTGTATTTCAGACAATAAAAAAACAATTCACATAAAAATCTATGATAAGAGAGGAAGAGGCCTAGATCAAAAGTACCCTTTGCAATATATAACTTGGTATATCTGTTTAAATGTCTGTCACATTCGGCGTAGTAGAACTATTAGTGAAAAAGTCTTAAAGATCCTGTATGTTTTGTGATTGATATTGTTACTGTCTGTATACCACACTTGCAAAAAAAATATATATGTATATAATTATGCAAGTAAAACAATTTTCAAACATCGAAGAATATGTAAAATGTGTACTGCAAATATTTAAGCACATTATATTTAATCAATAAATTATATGCATTCATTTCTTATTGGAAAATTTGACTTAGAATTTATAGAAAATAAATTTCTAATTATCTCCCTTTATTTACATGAAATATTAAAATCGGTAATATCTTGATAAATAATGCTTATTGGAACTTACAATATTGACAAATCTTAATTTGAGCATCATATTTATGAAATAAAACCATGAAAAAAATGTGTTACAGGATCTTTAAAACTGTGACCCCTTGCACGTTATTGCACATGCCTCCACTGCAATTTAGATCATTTAGAACATCATTGGTGAAATACCTTCAGGTGTATTATAAACGTGCAATTAAGAAATAGCATCGGCCTGAGAGGTGTATACCGGCTATTTAACACCGGTTTGGAGTTCTGATGCGTAGGAATTGACCACGAAGGCCGTAGGCCTGAGTGGTTAATTTTCTCGCATCAGAACGACAAAACCGGTGTTAAATAGCCGATATAAACCTCTCAGGCCGATGTTATTTCGATTCTAACACGACAAAATAAGGAAGATCACTAATGTTATTTTTTTCAAGCGGAAATAACTTCCGTATAACGCTGTTCGATTTTCGCACCCTACGGTTGCGAAGATATAGAAATTAATAAAAAAAAGAACTAATAAGAAAAAACGTTATTTTATCAAGTTTTCAACAACAAAAAACTTACGTCGTATTGTGTTTACATCAGTGCCCCATTTATCATTCTTGTATGTATGAAATAACGTCAGCTTGTTTATGAATGAGTTGTTTACTTAGGATGACATCATTACGCTGTTTACGGATTGGCGCCGTTTTGTCAAACTATTTATTAACTGATATGAATCAAATATGTGGCGTTAGTGTATGTGAGATATTATTTTGGTATTGTATGAAAAGAAAACAGAATAAGAACTGAAAATATAAATAAAAATGCTTTGTATTGTTGCTTTAAAAGGCCTTGTAAACTATATAATCGAGGGTGAAAACATAACAGCCGCATATACAAGTAGTCCCTAACCAGTGTTTATTGGCAGTTTAACACCGGTTTTTTTCCTTCTTTGTCTATAGTGAAAAATCACGTGGAGTGTTAGAATTATTCATATATCATATATTTTATCGAATAACGATTATTAACTTTAAAAATAATCCATTAGATTTAGAACAAATTACATAGAGAACATTTTGGTTCTTATTAGCTGTCAACATTTTGGTATATACTCTTTATCATAATTATGGTGATATGTTGAACTTCGGTTACTTTAATAACTTATTTTATCGATATTTCATCATAAAACAACATTTATTTGGAATATTAAACTATTGTAAATAAGTTATTTTTATTTAACCATTTTATTGAGCATCACTCGATGATGACATTGACGTATATTTTCGCCTATTCGTTACGTCTTTTTACTGTTCTATTATTGATGTTTTCTTTTCTATTGAATTTGGACAAAACCTAGTGATACAATAAAGCACTTGCACATCAAATATTTTAGGAAATGTCTGGATGATGTGACTGCGTTTGTTTCAACTTATCAATTCAAAATGACAATATTCCATTTTATGTAGTCTACACCATTCTTCTTAACTTTATAAGACGTCTTCAGTTAACTTTTTAGCCTTCATGTACCTGACGAACGGGGATGTTAAGCGCGAGAAATATACATTTAAATAAAACTGTGCATCGTTAAAATAGATCAGTCACAGAATTTCGTTTGTCTCATTCAGCTTTACTCGACATTGCATTGATCTCTTGTTTACGGAAGTCACCAAGTGAATTTACTGCATCGTTCTTATTAATTCCCATTAGTTAAAACATAGTCCCCTTAAAGTCCTTAGTACAATTCTTTTACTTGAAAACAATTTATCTAGATCTTATGTAAAATAAGTTAAAGGATTGTGAATATTAAAGGCACATTATGCCTAAGAAACAAAAAATGCGTCTTTAGAAATGGCAAATATGATTTTATAATATTACATTCGAATAATGTTCTCGTGCATGTTAGTTGCTTATCATCTGATGAAAAAATCGCTGAATGTGGCATTGTTTGACAGTAAAGTAGAAAAATGTAAACTTTCATACAAAATAATAAACCACTATACATATACTAACTGCCAAAGGGCATCATAATCAAAGACGGTTTAGGTAATTGGCTACTACTGAATAACGTTTGGAAAACTGTAACAGGACACTGAAAATAAAAAAGGTTTTAAAAAATAAAACTTAAGTAATTTTGAGGGGATAATGGGCCTGTAATATAACATTTTATACTAGTGTTGGGTGTATTAAAATATCAACAATAATCCATAAAAACATGTTGGTATTTCCCTTTTTTATAAAAAGCTTAAATTATCTTTTTTTCCTTATTCTAAATGCGATTTAGCTGCAAGGCTTTTAACGTTTTTGTCGTGAATCTCAAATTATCAAGTATCAGAATAGGATAGTTCATCATACTAAAATGTTGATGCTGAATCATTTAGAGCTTTACTTTTTTAAGATATATTATATATAAATGTCAAAATGATACATTTTCATTGTTTTTATTAATATTTGAAATACTTGTTGAAAAATGTGTTCAATGTATATCCACTTGTATTCAATATCAGTACACATTGTAATAAAAAAATAAAAAAGGTATTTTCATTTGGCTGAGATATACGACCCAAAAACTTCTAAATTAATAAAAAAAATTAATGACACAAAATTTTGTTTTGCATGTAAAATTATTACTACATACATTTGAAATACTAATAATGAATCAATATTCTTCCTTAACATTTTAATTATAATATTTTCTCATATATATATAACACTATTCAATACGATTGGCAATTCCTATCGACTGATATTTGTATATTAAATTGAAATGAAAAATATATTTCAAGTTTATGGAACAACTGTTGAATGAAAGAAACACAATCATGATGGACACATTTCGTAAAACCCTTTTCTTTGATTCAAGTATTCTGTTGCAATTATTCCTGTTTCTTATAAAAGTATGAAGGTCATGGATCATGGATACCAGGACATTTCTGTTAAAAACCCATTAAAACATCAAAAATGACATTAGTTTTATTTCTCAAAGTCATTTTTATATTTGGTGTCGAGATTCAGTTTTAAAAAAGATGACAATATTGCTTCTTTAGCATGTTTATCAAATGTGCTTTGCTCTTAATTCATTTCAATAGTTAAAAGAATATGTTGCTCTTTCTGAAAAAGGAAACAATCACTCATTTTAAAGAGTTAATGTGCTTATAAACTAGTTTTGCACTTAGGGAGCTTCTCCTTGTAATGCAACACATAACAAAATAAATAAGATTACTTTGCGACTCAATCATCGTATTATTAAATGAAAATGTATTTTTAAGACTGTTCCTACAATATGCACAACAACGTATAAACGCATATAATTGTCTCACGTACTAAAGAGAAAGGCGTACACATAACACTTCATTTTGTTCTCCATATTGACTTAATCAATACCATTTTTGTATGTGTGTGTAACAACGAAAAAGGCAAGCTTTTCTTTTGTAATAATCTTTTTTATTCTTTTATAACCGAACAAATGCGACTTCGCTTTAATTAATCTTTATTTACAACTTAATTTATTGTAAATAACGTTAATTTTTAACTAATGGTTTGTAAACAAGATGAAGTAGCTCAGAAATAATGTTGTTTGTTTAGTGTTAATTAATCGGTAATCGTATTCTGAAATGATAACAGTGTAACACGGTAATGCAATTCCATGTTTCGACAGGACATCAAATTAATCAAATTACCATAAATCGATTTAATGCATTTAAAAGGCCACCATTTTAACATAATGTAAAGGACATTTTAAAACGTTTTGAAAATTAAGCCAAAAAGCCAGAACAGGTTAAAGAAATGTTTGTCGTTTATAAAAGATCTATTTAATATGTTCTAATGTGTTGTAACCTACTTTATGATTGTTAGACGTTTGAATGTTCTAGTACCAATGAGATTAAAATTCACATTTTTGCTTCAAAAGAAACAATATGGTGATTAATGCATTTTAGGTTATTAATTCGGGTTTAACAATATCTGTCAAGGCTTATCTGCTGAATGAAATTGTCATCTCTTTTCTTAATAAAACCTGATAGTTTTAAGTAAGGAACATAACACAAATGATCGAATAATTAGATATATTCAAAAACTACACATATTAATAAGTATTTCTTAATTTATTTTAAGTATTTGTTTGTGTGATATTGCGACAAGAAGGCTAATTCTTTATATAACTGGTTTCTGACGTATATCATAGTAATAGGGATCATCAATCAATTCCTTTTACATTCCATTAGACGAAATGAAAACATTTAATATGATGAACACAAATTTAGTATATTCATGCACTTTATGCAAATTTAAACCTGAGTCATGTTTTTATCAACTCCTTTACAATTTGTGTTTGATTTAATACTTGTAGAAATATAATACCTCACTTTTTACTGCAAGAACCTTACAATCATAACATAGAACTAAAACATTGACGTAGATCAACATAGAAAATATGTAACAATATTTTGGGAACGATAAATGAAACTTTATCACGGCAATATATTCTGAAATGTTCACATTATCTCTTAACAAATTGCATTAAACTCTTTTTTCATATTATTTCCGCAAAATATCATGCTCTTTTAAATTGTTTCCCATGTACCATTGCACGATATTAGGCATTTAATTTAGACAATACATTCAAATATGTCAATATAACATACAAATGGTATACAAATATTTGTTTTTAATGTTCCTTAGACATTTTGCTTAATGACCGTGTCATATATGTTATACTCTGTCTTAAAACATCTTATACATGTAGAATAAATGCACGTTGCATGAAACTGTTACACAGAGATTGATATAAACAATGTCAGTTTCGATCATTATCATTAGTATTCATATTGTTTATTACTCTTTGATTGTCGGTCAATTAAGTTAAATTCCGAATTACTTTTTTTGGCGTATACAGGACTTCATTGAACTGCTGAACTAGATATGATATGATGAACGCGGATATGAAATGCTCAACATGCCAATTAATTGAAAACTGTAGAATGAAATTGCTTTTCCTTTACGTTGAATATTTTTTCTCAAAGTATTCGCC
This sequence comes from Ruditapes philippinarum, assembly GCF_026571515.1. NCBI lineage: Eukaryota > Metazoa > Mollusca > Bivalvia > Venerida > Veneridae > Ruditapes > Ruditapes philippinarum. The sequence continues at coordinate 153,863 of NW_026861056.1, forward strand.
TTTATTTGTAATGACATAAATGTGCACTTTACATGGAAATTTGATTTATCTTAAAGTTATATTTTTTAAACCTTCTTTTTCTTTCTTTTTGACCATATGTGAAGTTTTTAATCGTTATTTTTGAACTAAGATAAATCCGTTATACAGAACTTTGGATGTAGAAGATATTCCGTAATTACCAATTTTTTATTATTTTTTAAAGCAGAATCTCAGGATGTTTCATTCACTCGAATGCATGTTTAATCTGGTTCACATCATTGATCAGTCATATGCCTATTTTATCTTAATTCATGTTACAAAGACTTTACTATGTCAATTATAGTAAATCTCTGACATTGCAATTAGTGATTTGCCGTAATACTTATACATAAATATTCTTACTATCCAAAATGTCAATTGTATCATCCTAATGATAGAATGCCTCTTTATGGCATCAAGTGATTTCCTGCCGCATTTATACATATTAAACATTATAACTTTCGAAAATGTCAAATGCATCATCTTAATGATAGAATATCTAGTCTGTGATTATGTAGAAAATGAATACCATGTATTTATTATTCAACGTGATATAAAAGGGAAACAATAGTTGATATGATAAAAAAACACGAGAATTTGTTCAAAACTAAATCAGATTTTCTGTTTAATTGTCGACTCAGATGATGCGATCCTGCGTTTCTAATATTACAAAGGTGGATAATTTCAATTTGTGTATAACTGTCCTTTCTATTGTTTGACAAGATTCATTGTTTTACTTTTGTTATTTTATATAACACTAAAGCAATCTCTTAATTTGCTGGATTATATGAAAGCATGGGGGAAACATAAGAAGATGTATCACAATATGTTGTAATGATTAAATCTCACGAATAAACGTTAAAATCTTCTTAGAAACTACTGATTTAAATTGATTCTACACCAAAATAACATTGAAAATTTAAAAAGTTACAATTTTTTAGACCATTCTCTTCAAAAACACCTTGGTAGACGTTAGAAAAAAATCTGAACAAATTACAAAATTCATGTGTTGTAAAACTAAATCAACATTTTAACTTTGAAAGCAATCATTGGCCGACATTTTAATTACACAGCTTTATAATCAACAACAACATTGCTTTTCCTTTTTCTGTTCGTCTAAATTATTAATTCACTCATCAGCACAAGCAATTCAGCTATTCAAAAACAACTTGTATATGCATATTGCTTGTATCTTTTATAAAAACTGACAAGAAGGTCGATCTGAAAACGATAATTTCAATTCATACAATACCTCTCGTATTCCTGTACTCAGCATGCATTAAACGTTACAAATGATCTTCCTCCGAGTTTTCCATGCCGATTGAAACTTAGTCTAATGTTATAGAAACAAATGTTCAGAAGATTTACCACAATTATCTAATATCGATTAAAACAGATTTTTGTCATACCTTATGGATATATTTTTACAATTTGTTTCCGTTCTTTGTACCAAAAATCATATAGTTACATCATTACACATAGTCATAAGACTGTAGAAATTTGTATTCTCATGAACTGACTTAATGTTGAATTCTTTCCAGCTTCCTTCAAGAACATGTACTCTGTTTTATATCTTTGTCGAACAACTATGAAATAAATGTTTTTCATTCTCTTTTGTTAAAAACCAACTTGAACGAAAAATTCTAACAAATTTAGTGCAAAATTAGATTGACAATTAAAATCGGATACGATGGGGTCATTGTACTATCAAGCAGTATACCTTATACATATTTAATTGCAATCAGTGTTACACGATAGTTTCCGGCTGTATTTGTTTCTGGATTTGTCTTCACGAGCGACCTACCGATCTATATAATCCTAATGAAAAGAAAACAAAGTATATAATTACTTGGCCACATTTGGACTTCTTTTTCCATTATGTCTGTCTTTAATTCGAATCCAATTAAATTAAATTTTATAAGACATTTTTTTATCTTACATTTTTTTCTGTTGACCTTATTAATGCATCGAACTGAAAACAGATCCAATTGGCCGACTGGTTTACTTCATAATCGAGAATACTGATGCACAGTGACTACAGTAAAGTAAATGAGATAAACATTTATAGGATATAATTTTAAAAGTCTAACAAAATGGCATTACCCTTCATATTAATCAAGTGTTAAACAAAATCAATTGCTTTAGGCAGTAATCATTTACCATTCTGATATTTTTCATAATCATACTCGTCTGCCCCGGGATATACTTCAAATGAATTGATTATATAGATTGTAATTCAATCCAAAGCAAATAACAGTTGTATAACAACGATAGAGTAATTTAAAAATAAGTTTCGTTTTAAAATTATATCATCTGTTTGCTAAATGGAAATCAGTTAAATCGATATAAGAATAATGACAATTCAGTTCCGCCTTTATGGGTAAACACACATAGTTCGGCGATTTAAGCTCACCCTCAAGAAACAAACAAATATGTGGGGAATTTTTTGGGGTTGTTCAGTATTTCCGAGTACTATCGAAAATCTTTTTAGGGTTTCAGATATACTTCTACAAATAGTACGTGGTACAACGATAACCCCAACAGCATTTGGCTGATAATACTAATGTGCAAACATTTTGCAAGAAAAGATTTACTGTCGTAAATGTGTTTTACAATAAAATACAGGCGATGGTACTGTTATATTTTGATATTAAGATCGGACGCTTATGAATCCGTCTTAAAAGTTTACTACCATGTACTGACTATAATTGTTTTGGAATAAACTTAAAGAAATATACACTAATTAAATGATGTAAGGAAGTAAGTGACTGCATAACTGATCATGTAAATTATATAAAGTTGTTTTTTTTTTAATAAAAACACAAGAGAGGAAAAACAAAAATGACAAATTGTTGTTTGTTAAAAATACGTGCACCATTTTAAATCATTTGACACCATTTAATGAATCGAGTACAGCAGCATTAATAAAGTCATACTATTTTATTAGACATGTATAAATAACTGGATCCAAATGAAAATCTACATCATGAACATTTGTTTAAGTTTAATTCATGGTATTAAAAGAAAATGTTGGATTTAGTTGCAACCAATACATAAAAGGTAATACGCATCAACACATTGAAAAATATTTACATTTATAGAGTGTTCAATAAAACCATCAGAAACATAAAACTTCGGCAAATAAGGTTAACAGAAAAAATGTCATATAAAGTCCATTAAATTTAAAGCGGTAACAAATAGACAGGCATAATTGAAAAAAGAAGTCCCAAAGTGGCCAGGTAATTACATTCTTTAATTTTCTTTTCATTAGGATTATATAATTCAGTGAGTCGTTCGTGAAGACAAACCCAGAAACAAATACAGCCAGAAACCACCGTGTAACACCGAGTACAATTAAATATGTATAAGGTATACTACTTTATAGTACAATGACACCATTGTATGTGATTTCAATTGTCAATCCCATTGTAGATCTTAGTTCTGCTTAGTAAGAATTTCTTGCTTTCGTCCAAGTTTTTATTTTTTTAACAAAACAGAAAGAAAAGCATTTATTTCACAGATACAAGGCAAAGTAAATGTAACTGAAAGAGGTTGAATTCATTCTGTTCATGGGAACACAAATGCCTACACTCTTAGAATTTTGAAATATTTTTGCATATGACTAAGTACAATGATGTGATTATTTGATTTTCAGATCAAGGAATGGAAACCATTGTTAGGATATCTCCATAAGGTATGACGAAAAACTGATTTAAACGATTTTAGGTAAATGTGGTAAATCGTCTGAACATCTGTTCCTATTACAATACTTCCAATCGGCATAGTGATGTTTTCTTGGATCTCGGGATTTAATATTGGTCTGTTGATATTTTGTGCTGGTTTCTGACTGAGTTCGAGTTCAATATTATTATTTGAACATTATTGATATTGACTAATTAACAGATGAATAACTGAATAATTAATAATTGCCGCGATATGTATTGATCTGATGTACTAGTAGTTTAGTTATCTGTTTATGTTTTAAACCTGTTTTATGTTTCGCCTTTTTGAAAGTTTATTTTTTATTATCTTTATGAAAGTTTTACAAATCTCGAAGACTTTACCCATTTAAGACGACTTATTCATTTAATTGTTGATAATTTACTAGAAATAAAATCGCATTTAATATTCAGTTGAAAGGATGATAAATTCAATGTTATATATGTAATAGGTAGTGTGCGTTACAAATGTCAAATTGAAATTACCACGTATGTGTCCGTCAAATATAAGTAAAACATTTATGCATACTTATTAATTGCAGACGAAATGTTTTCAATAATGGTAATGATGAAAAATAGGTGTTGCTTTTCTCTCTTCCATTTACACATAAAATATTGAACAGAAATCAATTTTCTGTTTATAAAAATAGTATTTCTATCGTCATAAATCAAACGTATTCCAGTCATATAGATGTATGAGCTATTAAACAAAATTATTTATTAAATGTTATGTTCACCCCCAAATCAAATCAATATGCATGCGTTTGATGTTTCATGACTTTATGATTGTATGCACATTCACAAAAGGAATACTTGAATAATACATATACTTCCTGTCTTTTCATGTAATATAATCCCTATCTGGGCAATTTTGCAGTTTCAATGACTTCATTTCTGAATTTTGTACAATATTCTATTATGGCGAAACGCAAAAAAATGCTAAATCATTCATTGTGTATATTTTTATAGATGCTTTTCCGATATGTAATGTTCGTTTTATGATGAAATCTACGATTTTTACAATTCAAATTTGTGTTATATTCTTTCAAATCATTTGATAATAAATTGTATTTTATTTTGTTTTGTACATTGTATAACTCTTTTTATACATTTAACTTGTTAATTGTTTTGTTACCAAGGATACTGTATGAATTTTGACCTTTTACATCTCTTTCATTATAAATATGATTAAATAGATACATTCTATATACATAATATTCTTTGTTTGGATGTTAACAAAAATACATTTTTTTCAAGTAATTTATTTCAGGAGGTAATGTTTTAGCAACGTCACGATGATATTTAAGACTGTTGCGGATTAAAGGAATAACAGTGGGCGGCATTTTTCGTCTGTTAACTGATGTTTGCGAATAACTACCAGCATTGTTTGTAACTGTTGATTAATTTGACAATAAAATGTTATTGCAATTTGTTTATAACGGCTTTACTAATTTTACTTTGGAACAAAGTCGGCGTTAAAATGTTTAACCGCCTTAGCTGTATTTGCAACGGAAGATAGTCGGCGTAAATGTTTGTATGATAATTATAGAAGTAGGAATGTAGAGTTCCGGGGATCACATTTTATTCATATTTTCGTATGAGTTTTTGCTGGCAAAAATGTCAAGAAGTATCATAACCACGATACAGTCTTATATCGCTCTAATTATCCACCTACACACCACAAAACATTATTTTACAAGACCAAAAACATTGTAAGACATTTTTATACAATAATTAATTCGATAAAATGAAAATAGTTACTGGCCATTTTATTACAATAATTTATGTATTCCTTGTTCGAGAATGACTTTCATTTTCACATCTATATACTGTTAAAAGTTTTAGCTGGTAAACTGGTGAATTTGTTTTACGATAAACATTGTATTGGCAAGAACACATTTGATACATTTTATTTGTGAATTTTATATTGTTTAAAACAGCATCTTTGCACGCTCATTCACTGTGGTTTCATTAAAATATAAATCATTCATTATTTTCAATTACAGACATTACTGATATTTGCCTTATAAGGGACAGTCAAGATATTTGATTACGTAGATTTTGTAGAAGTTTTCTTAATTGTTATGTTAGTTCTATTACAATAAGATCAATTCTGTTTTGAAGACAGAACATAGTCATCTTTTTATCTTTTTGATAATGATGCCAAGACTTATATTTTGTACTGTGTTGTTCATCACGCACTATCCATTTTAAACCTAAACATTTGAAATGCGATAGAAATACAAAAATGTATAGCTGAATAAAAAACGAATGATAAATAAAAGTTAAATTCCATTTTATTTAGTGCCGCCGTTTAGGGTACAAACATTTTTGTCATATTGAAAGTTCCATGATAACCGCCGTATGACATATCTGCTGAGTTTTCTAAATTTAAAATTTCCCCATTTGCGTGTTTAAATGTTGAATTCTGCTTAAGCCGGTCCTAAGGTGCGTGGACGGTAAATTGCACTTTCAAGTACCGTCCATAAACAGGCTCAATCAAACCGAGCCTGCAACATTTTCAATTTCGTTGTGTTGGGCTTTCTTTAAGGATTTTTCCTCTATTTTTAAGATTTAAAAAATAAATGTGACTGTAAATTGATATGATTGCAATTGCAATTCCTTATCTGCGTATTATTTGATTGAAAAAGCATTATAATTGTTCATGAATATTTTATTTCTAATGATTACCTGGCTACTATGTTTATGACTCTTTGATAGTCGGTCAATTAAGTTAAATTCCGAATTACTATTTTTTGCGTAAACAGGACTTCATTGAATTGCTGAACTAGATACAATATGATGAACGCGGATATGAAATGCTCAACATGCCAATTACTTGAAAACTGTAGAATGAAATTGCTTCTCCTTTACGTTGAATCTTTTTTCCTCAAAGTATTCGCCTTTATTTGTAATGACATAAATCAGCACTTTACATGGAAATTTGATTAATCTTAAAGTTTTATTTTTTAAACCTCCTTCTATTCTTTTTGATCATATGTGAAGTTTAAGTTTTTTATTTGTTATTTTTAAACGTAGATTTTGCGTATTCTGAATAATAAATTCGTTATACGTTGGATGAAGAAGATATTCCGTAATCACCAAATTCGTATTATTGAGAACACATTTGTCATTCACTCGAATATATTGTTTCATATCATCGACCATTCATAAGACAACTTCATCATTATTAATGTTACACCGACTTTAATATGATAGATAGATAGAAAGTTTATCCATATAAGAAGTGTACAAAATGCACATGGTCACAAAATACATACATTCAAATATAATCAAACATCACGTAATCATCAAAGTTAACAATACATGTATTTAGTAGGAAAGTGTCATACAATGATACAACTACATCTTTGGACTGTATTAACAAAACATGGAGAATGAAAAGAAGTAAAGTAATATTACAACAAGATAACATTTTTATAATTATGTCTGAAGATTCGGTTGATTTAATTCCTTGCGTTTATATATGTCAATTATAGTAAATCTCTGTCATTGCATTTAGTGATTTGTTGTCGCATTTATACATAAACATTCTTACTATCCCTTATGTCAGATGCATCATCCTAATGATAGAATGTCCCTTCATGGCATCAAGTGATTTGCTGTGGCATTTATTTTATACATATTACCATTTTTACTGTCGAAAATGTCAAATGCGTCATCCTTATGATAGAATATCCAGTCTGTGATAATGTAGAAAAATAATACCATGTATTATTCAACATCCCAATTTGGTGTGATATAAAAGGGAAACAATAGTTGATATGTTAAAAAACACAACAATTTTTGTAAGAAAATAAATCAGATTTCCTGTTTAATTTTCGACACAGTTGATGCGATCCTGTGTTTCTAATATTACAAAGGCGGATAATTTAAGTCTGTGTATAATTGTCCTTTCTATTGTTTGACAAGTATCATTGTTTTAGTTTTCTTATTTTATATAACACTTATTTTAAAGCAATCTCTTAATCCAACCCATGGTCATTTGGTCAACCCGTAATTCCGATCCCTCTTCAATTAACCTGGCATTCTGGTAACCCTTTTAAAGAGAAATAAAAAATTACTGTAAGACCCCATTCTTTTATAACTTGTTTTGTATATATGGCATATTTATTTATATGAAAGCATGGTGGATACATCAGAAAATGAAAAACAGTAGATTATTTAGTATGTTGTAATGATAAAACCTCACGAATGAAGGTTGAAATTTTCTTTAAAGACTAATGATTAAATTGATTCTACACCGAAACGACATTGTAAATTAAAATAGTTACAATTTTCTAGAACATTCTCTTCAAAAGCACCTCTGTAGACGTTAGAAAAAATGAAAACAAATTACAAAATTCATGTTTTGTAAAACTAAATCAACATTTGAACTTTAAAAGCAATCATTTGCCGACATTTTAATTACACCACCTTATCAACAACAACATCGCATCATCGCATTTTCTTTTTCTGTTCGTCTATATTATTAATTCACTCATCAGCACAAACAATTTAGCTGTTCATAAACAACTGGTTACTTTTCTTAAAGTAGTTCCTGCATATGCATACTGCTTGTGTCTTTAATATATACTGAAAAAAGGTACATCCGAAAACGATAGATTAAAGTTACACCATTATACAAAGTCATAAGCAAAAATATTTCAACATTTTAAGACTGTAGAAATGTGTGTTCTCATGAACTGACTAAAAGTTTAATTCTTTCCGGCCTCCCTCAGTAACATGTACTCTCGATCGTTATATCTATGTCGTTAACATTAAATGCTTTTCATTTTCTTTTGTTAAAAACATAACGGCTTGAATAAAAAAACAAGAAATTCTTACAAATTTAGAGCAGAACATAGAACAACAATTTTTGACAATTAAGATCAGATACGATGGGGTCATTGTACTATAAGGTAGTATACCTTATACATATTTAATGATAGTTTCCGTCTGTATTTGTATCTGGATTTGTCTTCACGAGCGACCTACTGAACTATATAATCCTAATGAAAAGAAAACCAAAAAATGTAATAAGCTTGCCACTTTTGGACTTCTTTTTCAATTATGTTTGTCTTTAATTGTAATCGCATTTTATATGACATTATTTCTGTTGACCGTATTGTATAATTTTTTTTCTGGTGGCTTTTCTGATGGTTTTTAAACCCTCAATTAAAGTTAATATTTTCAAATGTGTTGTTATATATTGTTCACTTAAAGGGTGACGCAGGCAAAATTTTCATTTCTTAGTTTTGAATTTTTCATTCATTTTTCTGTAAATGCCCGTAAAATGTGTACATTAGACAGTCAATGAACTTATATTTTCTCAATATAGGAATAAAATGGTAATTTCCTTACTTGACCCGCGTTGGTCAGGTTAAAGCGCTTGGATTTAAAGCAGCACTTCAAACCCAAAATATATAGAATTTATACAGAAATTCATGCTGAAACTATAAGAAACGTCATTTTAGCGTGATTTGAGTACATAAGATCATTTTAATATTTTTTTCATTATTTTGCCTGAATATCCCTTTAATCCGCGAACCGTTTGTTTTAATCCCATGACTTAAACTTAAACAAATGTTCATGATATAGATTTTCATTAGGATCCGGCTATTTACGCATATCTAATTAAATAGTATGACCTTATCAGTGCTGCTGTACTCGATTCATTAAAATGTGTCAAATTATTTAAAATGGTGCATGTACATTTAACAAAAAAAGAATTTGTCATATTTGCTTTCCTCTTTTGTGTTATTATTAAAATAAACTTTATATAACTCCATGATCAGTTATGCAGTAACTTTGTTACATGATTAAAAGTGAATATTTCTTTAAAATATGATAAACAAGATGCGGTGTTCAATGAACGCAGCCCCCACCCGACCAAGCAACAAGAGCCAGCTGCAAGGAAACTAAGATTGACCCCAAACAAAAACAGGAAAGGGCACAAGGCAGAGTACGGCCAGGTAAACCACTACATAAGAATAAATAATTAGAAACTGACAAGGAACCAAAGGAATACAAATCCAAATTGATTATAGTCAGTACATATTTGTAAAGAAGGATTAATATAAGCGTCTGATCTTATTATCAAAATGTAACAGTACAATTACATGTATTTATAAAACACCTTTACCGACAGTTAATCTTATTCTTGCAAATCTGTGCACATTAGTATTAACAGTCTAATGCTGTTTGGGTTATCGTTGTACCACGTAATGTTTGTAGAAGTACATTTGAAACCTTTAAAAGATTTTAGATTGTACCCGGATATACGGAACAACCCCAAACCGTTTCCCACATATTTGCTTGTTTCTTGAGGGAGAGCTTTAATCGCAGCACTAAGTGTGTTTACCCATAACATGAGAACTGAATTGTCATTATTCTTATATCGATTTTCAGCTGATTTTCATTTAGCAAGCAGATGATATAATTTTAAAACGAAAAAGTTTTGTTTAAATTACTTTATCGCCGTCATACAGCTGTTATTTGCTTTGGTTTGAATTACAATCTATTTAATCAATTCGTTTGAAGTGTATCCCGGGGCAGACGAGTATGATTATGAAAAATATCTGGGTGCCCTGCTGGTGTGGCTGCATTGTGTAAGGGATTGCGTTCTGTGAACGTCGTCTTACCTTGTTATCTTTGTTCTCATTTTATTAATACCCTTTCGCATATATAGTTTAACATGATCAACAATTCTTTCCGGGCATGCCTGTAACATCAGGTGGGGCTTAGAGTGAGGTTTGGTGCACCATTAAACGGTTTAAGCTCTCCAGCAGTCATTATTATGCTGCAGACCGTTCCAAGGCGGCG